>NC_090650.1:278759181-279059181 GCF_040937935.1 Hyperolius riggenbachi | reverse complement strand
GGGGGCATCTATCTATCTATCTATCTATCTATCTATCTATCTATCTATCTATCTATCTATCTATCTATCTATCCTATACTGGAGGCACCTACCTATCTAACCTATACTGGGGACACCTACCTATGTAACCTATACTGGAGGCACCTACCTACCTATCTAACCTATACTGGGGGGCATCTACCTATCTACAGCCAAGCGAAGCCCCAGGGCCCCAGCCCAGCAAAGTACAGCCCCCAGCAAAGCAAACCCCCCAGCCCAGCAAAGCCTCCTGGTCCCAGCCCAGCAAAGCATACAGCCCAGCAAAGCCTAGTAAAGCCCCCAGCCAAGCAAAGCCCCCCAAAATGCCCCCAGGAAAGCCCCCAGGAAGTCACCTAGCAAAGCCAGGCTGGCTCAACATCACCACCAGCCAAGCTGGCACAGCATCAACGTCAGCCAGGCCGGCACAGCATCACTGCCAGCAATACCAGAACAACATCACCACCAGCCAGGCCAGCACAGCATAGCATAACCACCAGACAGGCAGCCCAGCATAACCTCCAGCCGAATACAGCACACAGGCCAGCCAGCCAAAGACAAGACAGAAGCCAGGTGAGGGGCTTATTTATGTGAAATACTGCCAATTTAATATATTTAAGTTATGCCACTGCTATGTTCATGTACATTTGGCCCCACCTATGACAACGCCCACTTCCTGCGGCATGACCACGCCTGTTTTTGCTACGAGCTCCGCACAATCATTTCCTCTTGGTGCCCAGGGGTGTCCCAGATCTCCCAGGAACCTAGAAACGCCAAGCAAACTGGAATACAGCCAATAACGGTACATATTTTGGGCATCCAATAAAGGGCAGATGCCAAAACATGTAGTGTGATTGTTTGTATACCAATACACTTGGCTTTATAGCATAGCCCTTAGTGTGCTGCCTCCTTTTACTCAATTTATCTGGACATGTTTGGTCCTTTACACACTCCTAGTAGTTTTGGTTCACCATGAGCTTGCTGGACAACCTGGAACTCTGTGTGTTGTCCTACCCCATGGAGCCCCATTAACCACTTGGCAACCTCACCTGAGTCACAGGGGCGTAGGTAAGTGACTCCTGTTTATTTCTCTGCTGTGCGCGTTCGCACGCGCAATCGCGTGCACATGCATGCACGTACATGTTGGGCAACCGCTGATCCATGATTGGCTGATGTGAACATGTGTTCACATCAAGCCAATCAAAGTGCTTGCAAGTTTAAGTAAACACTACCAAAGCCAATGGCAGTGCTCATTCATTCAGAATGTTTATAAACATTGTATCAGTCACTATGCTATTACAGTTACTGAGATTACTCGTGAGAGAATCTCAGGTAACTAGAACAGCATTAATGAGTGATCAGCATCAGTGAGGGTTTTTTGTTTTAATATATTATACCCTCCATTAAGCCCAGTAACCCTATTCAGCAGTGATACACTGTGGGAGTCCATATATGTATGCTCACTCCAACCTGAATAATCACAAATACCTTCTGTTTTATGAAGGCAAATTTCTGTTTTGGACATTTTGTGAGCTTGCAGTGGCTCTTGCAGTGCTCTTCATCCTGATCTTGAATTGATACCCTGTTCCAGGTTATCTGCCTACTGACTCTGGGTTTGTTCCTGACTGTTTATCATTCTCATCCTCATTTTTTCAAATGGGTAATGTCAATATGTGTCAAACGTGACACATGTGGTGTTACCAAACACTGACTTATGGCTGCAACTTACTGCCACACAATGGTGCTTGTGGCCTGCAGGAGACTGAAATGCCAGACAAATGAGCAGTTCAGCCACCCATAGAAAGGAGGCCTTACAAACAATGAAAAATGAAGAATAGTGAGCCATGGCTTTAAACTTTACAATCTGTATAGCCAAACAAAAGTGAATGATTTTACTTTAAATGACATATTGTCATACTTACCGTCCTGGTTCTGTCCGGTGTTCCTGCGGGCATGTTGTTACGCGCGCGGGTGCCCTGGGCTTTATTATTCCCTCTGGTGTTCTGGCGCGCACAGCGTTGCGCGTGCAGCGCGCAAGGACATGCACGTGCGCAGTGTGCGCAAAGGGTCGCACACGTGCGCATAGCGGTGCTGTTAGTTCTTACAGCGTTGTGCCTTGTATCCTGAGCATATTCTGATTGTTATTCCGGTATTGACCTTGGCTTGTTCCTGACTACTCCTGATCGTTGCCCGTCCTGACCTTTGGCTGGTTTCCTGATTACGTCTGATCGCAGCCTGCCCTGACCTCGGCCTGTCCTCGACCTTCCAGACCTCCGCCTGTCCTGACCTCCTGCCTGTCCACGACCTTGAGCATCTGTTACTGGCTCTCCTCATCGAGACGTCAACTGTTTTCCAACCCTCTGTGGGATCATTTCAAGCGCAACCTGGTGGGCACTAGGCAGCTAAGTATCCACATTCCCCTCAAGGGATTGTGGTCCTGCTTCCCCCTCAAGGGGTCGTGGGTGAAGACCCGTGGTCACTTAGACTCTGCGCTTGGGTGGTCCGTATCGCAGTGGGGCGGTCAACAGCATCTGTATCTCACCGGCACCGCCTAAAGCTGGCCACTAACGGTCCAATTTCTAGCGAAAAATCGTTCGAGCGATCAGAAATTCTGATCGGATTGGTTGTAAATAATCTCCATTGGTGGACACAATCGATTATGAATGAGTGAAAAAAATGTCGCCCGAATGAATTTTCGTCGAACGAAAATTTGGAATTTCTTGGTGGTCGTGATAGATAGGAAGCAATGATTGGTTAGTTGATGGTGTAATGAACGATTTTTTCATCCGATCAGAATTTCTGATCGCTCAAACGATTTTCCGCTACAAATTGGACCGTTAGTGGCCAGCTTTACACATATCGATGTATGCTAGCTCTGGAGTGGCTAGAATGTTGCTTTTTCTGTATCTCAGGCTGTATCTCAGCTCAGGTTCATCTTTGTTCAAAAGAAATAAGTTTATGAGGAGCAAAAAAACTTAATTGAAAACGGCAGAAAGAGCAATGATAGCAGGTGCCTTTGTGCTGTACTACTTATGTAAACTCATTAGCTTTCATTTTCAGAAGCTGGAAAAACTGACAGCAAATTCATTGTTCCAGTAAGATTACTTAATGTGTTAACACATGGAACACAGCCAAATTAACTTGAAAAAAAGTGACTTTAGGTTCCTACAGATATCCATAAGCCTGTAGTGGTACTTTCCATGATTTATGTAGGATTTTCCTATAATATGATAGTAATGGTTCATCCCAGCTGGTAGTCCATAACATACAAACAGTTGTTCCTGTGCAATTGAGGATTGGAAGAAAAATGTAAGTCCTGCTGTGAGTATTAGGAGGGAGGTGGTGGTGAATAGGTTGTGCTACTGGGAGTAAAATGCTGTAAGTTGTGTATCTAGGAAGGGGGTTGTATGCAGTGCTTTATATAATGTGCTGTTGGGCAAAAGAAGCTAGAAAGAAGTGGTGCTACTGTGTATGGGAACGAAGAAGTTGTATAGCTAAATTTGAGAAGGGGCCTATATGTAGTGCTGTTTGGAATGATGTTGGGCATGAGAAGCTATGAAGAGGTGATGTTACTGTATATGGGAATGAACAAGTGTAAGCAGAGTAGGATCATCCACAACTGCCTGTAGCATAGTGGGCATCAGGGGGCCCAGCTGCCACATTCTCTGACCACTCTTTCGCCTCAACTTACCAAAAAGGCCTTTCCTCAGTCCCCATTTTATCTTAATCCTTTTCTGAGTGTAAGTTGTGTAACTGAATATGGCAACAGGGCTATATAGAGTGCTGTATGTAGTGCTGTTGGGCATAAGAAGATAGGAAGAATTGTGCTTTTCCGTATGGGAATAAAGGAGTGCAAGCAGTAGTTCTGAGTATTGGAAAGAGATTATGAGGTGATGCTTTACTTCATGTTCCCTATCAGTTAACCATTGGGCCAGCATTATTCCTTCCATTTCACTAATTTTTGCCAGTGACAAAATGTATAATGTGACTTCATATTCGTTTTAAAGAAAACCTGTCATGTAAAAGAACCAGTAGACGTAAGGTCATTCTGAAAGTAGGCATCAGCTCTATTTTACTGTCATCTTAGAGTATATTTACTCTGTAGCCCCTTAAACATTCTGAGATCTGGATTTTTGCTTTAGGCACTCCAAACCACAATGCAATGAGGCAACCTCCCCATTTGATTGTAAGCCAGGCTCTGTCCTAATGTAGAGGCTAGAATATGGTATAAAGAGCATGATTGAAGAGCATCACTTCCATATCAAGAAGCCCAGCTATAGTACGACCTGCCATTTCTAAACTGCAGCCTTGTGTTTAAAACAATGTTTGTGTTAGCTTTAACTGGTTTCTTTTACCTTTATTTAATAATACTGCACTAAGGCCAGTGGTGCAGATAAACTTCATTAACCTACAGAACCAACTTTCAGCCATTCAAGTCATGTGATTTGTTGAGAGATTTCATGTCATGCACATTGGTTTATTCAGCTACTTCATTACATATCAGTTTATAAGATGCTTCTACTATGCATAGCGCACCTTTTGTTTATATTTTATTTTTTAAACATGTTATCATGTTCTTAATTCAAGCAGTACACCAAAGATATTTAGAAGAAATGTCTTAATTCCAGTGGTGTTATGTATTAAAGTGAAACTGAATTCTGGATTATTACTTTTCCTTTCGCCCAAGAATGAGAGTGCCAGGTCACAGTTCAGCAAGCAAGTAGTTCATTAAGACTTAATAAATTATTTGCTTGTTTAAAGGACTGCTATCAATACCCAAGTGTTCTAAAATGACAATGTACAAATAATGTCTAAGTAGCTGTGTAAACATTTTCCTAATTTTCATGTTAAATATCAGAGGCAAAAGCTTTAATTCATTGTGTAGCAGGGGTCCCCAACCCCTGGGCCGCAGCCCAATGCCGGTCCGCAGGACATTTTGAGCCTGGCCACTCTCTCTTCCTCTCCCTGTATTTCACTAATGTAGACAGAGCTGCCGGCAGCAGACTGTCACTAGGTGGTACTGTCCTGTCCTTATAGCTGTTTCTGGTTAGCTACTCATTCCTGTCTGTTGCACTGCTCTCTTCCATTCTTCTCACTACGGACTCTCCCTTCCTGGCAGCTGTTTGCCCCTTCACTGCTGCACTGATTTCTCAGGGGATAATGCTGTCTTTCATACTGGGTAGGTGTTTACATCATCCCTGCTACACTATTATGTTACCCCAGTTTTCTGCTTATCCTTTTTGTGTGTATATTCCTATGATTGATGGCTTCTGGTTTATTATTGCAAGGATGCACTTTTCTGTTGATTTTCACAGTTTTTCTTTCATGCATTCAATGCTTTTTTTCTGCATGAGACTGTAATATTGCAGCAAGACTTCTAAACAGGCACTCTGCACTTTATTGTTGCTGTCTTAACTAGGGGTACTCCACATCGAGATTATTCTAACTTGATTAGGTTTGACTACTGTTTCTACATTGGTTGTGTGTTATGTTCTCCCTGTGTGTTGCGGGGGCTGGTTAACGGCCAACACCTTGATGGGAGTAGGGTTGAAAGGCTGATTGAGGGGTGTCAGGCCTCAATTTGCTGTGGGGGGGGGGTGGTGTTAAAGAAATACAGGGCAAATTGTGTGCACATTTGGAGGAGACCCTGTCCCACTTAAAATGTGCTAGTGTGAGGTTTAGGAGGCCCAGTAGCTTTCCACCTCCCCCCCCCCCCGTTCAAACCCCCCTTCCCCCGCAAAACCATGCTCACGCCCACCCCTGGCAAACCATGTTCAATATCCCACCCCACCGGTCCCCGGAAAAATGTTTGGCCTGGGAATTGGTCCTTGGGCCAAAAAAGGTTGGGGACCCCTGGTGTATAGGATTTAACTCTATTGGGACAAATCATTTGCAAAGGGGTGTCTCCTTCAATGCACAGCCAGCTTTGTTTTTTGCATATCAGACTACAGAGTATTTTTCCCTAAAAGCAAAAAAAGTATAAAAAGCTGTTGAGTCACTGACAATTAATGTTTAAAACAAGTTAAGGTGGCCATACACTGGTCGATTTTCCATCAGATCGACCAACAGATAGATCCCTCTCTGATTGAATCTGATCAGAGAGGGATCGTATGGCTGCCTTTACTGCAAATAGATTGTGAACCGATTTCAGCATGAAATCGATTCACCATCTGTAAAGCTGCCGCTGACTCCGCCCTCCCCCCCCCCCCCCCCCTGCGTACATTACCTGATCCGGCCGGCGCCAGTCCCCGGTCTCCACTGTCTTCTTCTCCGCTCTGGGCTCCAGGGCTCCAGCTTCACTTTACTTCCTGTCCGGGGAAGTTTAAACAGTAGAGGGTGCTCTACTGTTTAAAATTCCTTTCGGGACAGGAAGAAGTGAAGCCTGCCAGAGCCCAGTGGAGAAGGAGCAGTAGGGACAGAGGGAATGCGCGCCGGCCGGATCAGGTAATGTATTGCCGCTAGCGTCGGTCGTTGGACATTTGAGCGCCGCTATCAACGCACTCCCGACCCGCCGGCGATCGAGCGAAATCTTCCGCGTGGACAGATCAACGGGAACGATCAATTTCAGACAGAAATCGATAGTTCGGTCAGCGTTTGCGTGATTATTTCACAGCAGATTCGATCAGAGTGATCGAATCTGCTGTATATCAGAGGGAAATAATATAAGTGTATGGGCCCCTTCACATTTCCTCTGCTCTTTGCAGACAGCTCAGAAACACAGGCAGCTTCTAAGAGCTTTCTCTAACACACAGTTACACACAGAGATAACAGTAAGAGAAATCCCCCCTCCCCTCATTGTTCACTCTCCAGTCACAAAATGAGCAGACTGTCCTCAGTTCAGAGTGAAAGGAATTTGTTACAGTAAACAAACGAGAAAAGCAAATGAAATGTATACATCATTATTTACCAGCACTTCAGGAACAATCTCAAACTCAGGTTAAAAAACACATGTTAATCGATAGTATCCCTTTAACTGACACTCTTATTATTCTAGGGGTAAGTACAGCTAACATACTGCTAACTGCTTTTTACTCTATGTGGGTAAGTGTGTTTCTATTTTTTAAGGTACAGGTTTTACAAGGTTTTTTAAAGGACTTACGAGGTGAAAAACAGAAATACAGATCAATACTTGTGTGTATTGTTGTTCTATGGAGGACGCCATCTGTGCCCTCCCTTCCATTCCGCGCAGTTTCTGTAACTGTATTCAGACCCAGGTCGCATCCCGACCCCACACCATTGCTAGCTTTCCCTGCATAGTATGGCCACCAGGATTGCCGCTGCTGCGCAGTTTGCATAGACGCGAATGTGGATGCGCAGCTTTAGTGCCTCCTCCAGCTGCATGATATCTCACAGACAGGATTGCCGCGGCTGCGCATCTGCACTTGTGTCTATGCAGACTACGCAGCCGCGGCAATCCTGGCGGCAACCTTATGTGGGGAAAGCTAGCACGACCCATGGTGTGGGGTCGGAATGTGACCTGGGTCTGAATACAGTTACAGAAACTGCGCAGAATGGAAGGGAGGGTGCGGATGGCGTCCTCCATTGAACAACATTACACACAGGTATTGATCTTTATTTCCATTTTTCACCTCACAAGTCCTTTAAGGTACAGGTTTAAAAAAAAAAATTAATATATGTATATATCCTATACAATAAAATGCAAGTGTCCCTGCGTCATCAACTGAATGGTTGTGTGTCCCTGGCTTTTTTGTAATGAGCATGTGCGCAGCCAGGGCAGTTAGGACACAGGGCCGGCCGGACCTGACAGTTTGCTGTCTGTAGTTCACAGAGGTTCTCATTGCATTGTGGGAAATAACAGCTTTTTCCAACTGCCAAGCAATCAGAATCAGAATCAGAATCCATTTATTTCACCAAGTACAACGTGAGTTGTACCCGGAATTGATTTTGGCACAACAGGGTCGGTGATGGTACAGTATTAGATATACAGTGGATACATATAGTGCATACAGATGCATACAGTAGCTACAATGCATATTCAGGCAGAGTATAGCATATAAGGTAAAGGTAAAGTAACCGTAAAAGATAAACCCAAGGGAAAGGACTGGGGATATTCCGCTGCCGTCCATGGCACTCAAAATACTTCTGCAGTGATACTTTGAATTGGATGTTTTCCGGTCTATCCTGGGAAAAGAGAGAGAGGAGAGGAAAGTGAGAGAAGGAAAAATAGAGAGAAGGTGAGAGAGCAGTATCAGTGAGACCCCTTAGGATTGCAGTGTAACCAGTGAGTGTCCTGACTGGCTGGCTTTGCGTCTGTAAGCGATCCGCTATGAAGGATCGATGGCTGCTGGTCTGGCAACATCCTAGTGAAGATGGGCCTTAGGATGCCAGTCTGGGAAGCCAGGTTGCTGGTGTGATTGTCCGATCCATGTGAGGGCCAGGGTGGCTAACCCACAGTGCAGCAAAAAAAAAAAGGGGGAGTAGGAGCCAGCAGCCAGGAGGGCCACAGCGAGTTCAGCAGTGGAGGGCCTGGATCCTGGATGGAGGGGACAAGATGATGGTCTGGCACCCTTGGGTGATGTTAGGCTCACCTGGGCAGCAGCAATGGCAGCAGTGGGGGCCGGAGGCCTGGAAGCCCAGATGTTGCATCTGATCCACCGTCGGATTCCCTCAAAACAGCAGCGAACTGGCAATGGCTGTGAGTAGCGGGTGTAGTCCATCTCGCCTTATCTCCAGCCTGCACGGAGGGTGTCTTGCAGCTTGCATCTGAGAGGTTGGTCCCTGCACTCCCCGGCAGAGGCGGCGGTGGGGGCCGATGCAGAAGTCTAGACCACGTGCGTGTCAGCGACAGCTGATACCGAAGCAGCTGGTTCTCTGGTCCGGCGGCGGCAGCGTAGGGAAGCCTCTGACATCGCAGCTTCACGTGCTAGCACCATTCTGGCAGCCACGTGCTGAGATGCGGAGTGTGGTGATTGGCTCTGGCTTCGTTGTTCAGGTGGTTGAAGCTGGAAGCCCGCTGTGGCCGGGACACTATTACTGAGGCTGCTGGTTGGCCCCAGGATGGTAGCGGAGGAAATTCCAGCCTGTCCCTGATGTCGGCAGCCTGCGGTGAGTGCAGGATCTGTGTTCTCAGCGGTGGTGCTGCTGGGGGCTGCCTGCTCATCCTGCGGGTCCCTCCACGTGGGTGGCCATGTCCTCAGTGGGATCAGCTGGTCGGCCACTACGGAGAGCAAGTTGATCCGGAGGTCCACTCGCAGCTAGCCCTGGGGTCCCAAAGGCTCAGCACCGCGTCCCTGGATCCCTCGAAGCAGAGAGGATCCATCCCCCAGAGATGGTGATGTTGTAGAGGGGGAAAGGGGGAGAGAAAGAGGAAAGGGCCGGAGCCCTGCGTGCCCTGGCAACCTTCCTACAGCGCCATCTTTAACCAGCTCCCTGTGTGCATATACTTCAGACAGTGGTGGGAAATGAGCAAGCAGGACACGTATGTGCGCGCATTGTGGGGGGGGGGGATAGCAGCTGTGACCTAGCGCCCGTTTTTTAACGGGCGGGCCTATATTACTGTATATCTACTTTTTTGCTATTGAGCAGATTGGTTCTCATTTCCTGACCCACTGATAATTCTTACCAGGATAGGTTGTGAGATAAGCGAAACACTGAAAAAGATTTTTACACTTCCTTGTTAGAAAAATCTAAAACTGAAAAAATAGGCTTTAATACTGTAATGGAAGTCTGAAAAAAATGTTCCAAGATGATCTGTTACCTACAAGCAGAAACAGGCTAGAGGCTCTGATATGTATGTCAAGTCAATGCAACCAATCAGCCATAAGCCAATATTAGTCAAGTGGGAGCGTGATATTAGTCAGTTTGGTAATTTTAGCAAAAGCCTCTTGAAAGGGTATGGGAAGCTGTTCTTTTGCCCTTGGGTTAAGAAGTCGTCTTGAATGCGTTCATTGCCTTTGTATTGCTGGATAATACTAAATTTGTTCCTATAAAACCATGCCCTTTAAACCAGCTCTGGGACTAATTAAATGACTATAAGAGTCACAACATCATGATATTTAAATTAACACCTGGCTGATAATCCAACACTGACATTCTATATGATATTTCTCTGGGACTTTAGCCAAAGACTTTTTGATCTTTGAAGTTATCTGATTAAAAAGAGGATTTGTATTTTCATAACATTCTAATAAAAAAACAGGGATTAACTGAAGGAATAGTTTCCTCTGTTGCAGCATCCTGAGTATCACATTTCTGCAGGTTAACTGCGGACAGTAACGTACAGATGGATGTAGGACTGATGATGAGTGATGCAGGTTAAATATTTGCAGTTATTTAGAACTCAGAGCTATTAGTGAAATACGTGAACAAAAGCAGAACACATTAGTGACAGAGCTGAGGCAAGTCCTTACCTGCTGGCTTCCACCTACCTGACCTGCTGCTTATTCATCCAGGCGAGCAGAAAAAGAAGAGCAGAGGTTTAAAAGACATATTATTTTTATTCATTTAATTAATTACAAAAGCAGCATTTCTTCCTCACTATGTGCCACTGTGAGCAGCCAGCTCATTCAGGACTTTTGCACATTGATGATTATTGTGTAGGATAAGAATGGTAATGCATTATGCAAATATGGGAATGGAAGAGTAGTTTAAAAACTATTATAAGCCACAGGAGGAACTCAGTTAATGTCAGGTTTGTATTCTAAGATTACCTTGTGCAAATTGAAGTTCACATGAATCGAACAATAATTTTCCTTTGACAAACATCAGTGTTGATTGCAAATTTTCGCCAAAGTAATTTTCACAATGAATGCTATTTTCGATTTCAAGAAAATATTCGGGAAAATACATTGGGCTCTATTCACAATCACAAAGGGCAGGTCGGTAAAATAATTGTCTTCGGTAAAATACCTCATCCGGTATTTTACACTTTTGTTCCAAATTCACTAGTTTTCCCTCATGAGCCAGAAGTTTGGTAATTTACCGAACAAACATGCCTCAATTTACTAATCCCTGCTCGGTAAGTGTGACTTACCAGCATGTAGCAGGTCAGCAAGCAGGCAGGGGAGCTGTGTGTAGGACTTGGAGGTGTTCCCTACAGTGCAACCCTGTTATCCCTTTAGATGTGCTGCAGCTACCAGGGGGAGCTCTTCTGTATGCTACAATACAAATAAGCACATTTAAAGGGATGCAGGGAGGCCTTTTGAAAATTACCTTCTGTACTTTGCTACACTGAAAGTCCCACCTGATTACCCCTCCCTTCAAATCAGCGTGAGAAGCAGGGTTGTGTGGTTCTTCCTATTGGCTGCCTGGCTCTCCCCAAAAGCTGTCTGTCAAATCTACCGCACAGAGACAGCACGGGGAGAGCAAGTTATATTTGCAAAATCCTGCATTTTTGTTATTTTTAGCATGAAAATTTGCAAATAATGCAAAAAAAAAATAAAAAAAACTACAAACTTATTACAAAATGGTTTTCTTTGGCATTTTTGCTCGAAAGTTTGAGGCTGGATGCACACATAGCAGAAACGCTAGCGTTGATTAAAACGCTGCATTTTTGCCGCTAATGGAAGTCTATGGGCTGCAGGAAAATCACATATAAAAAACGCATATATTGTATGTGCGTTTTCAAACCTGCATTTTTAAAAATGCTGGTTTGTTGCATAATATTCATAGACGCATCAAAAATGCACATAATGAAAGTCAATCGACACACAATGGTATGCATTTTACATGCATTTTTATATGTATTTTTTTTTTGCTGCATTACAGCTTCCTGATGTCTTCCTAGTGATTTACATAAATCACAAAAGCCTTAAAACACACGAAAAACGCGTGAAAACGCATTGCAAACACACCATAAAATGTAGTAAAAATGCACAAAAAATGCACAACATTAACATAAAACATGGCATAAACCGCAGCCTTTCACGTTATGTGTGGATCCAGCCTCAATTTGAAATGGATATCAGCATTTTCCCTCAGAACTGACAATCATACTACTTGCTATACTTTTGTTTCATGTGAATAGTTTTACGCCTTTAACATCGTATGGCCCTCATTTAATTCATTTTTTCTACAAAGTTTTCTCCTGATATTTTCACACATTGGGCTCTATTCACAAAACTTCTCATACATGACTTATTTATCACCTAAGTGATAAAAATAACCTTTTAGCACATTTGCAAGCAAAATAATCAGGCAGGGAACACACTTGACTGTTTTCGTACGCGTTTTCTACACAGAAAAACTGAGAAGTGATATTAATTAATGGGCTAGTTCACACTTATTGTGTTTTTTGCATGCAGAAACAAAAAACTGATTCTGCACATTTTGTCAGTTTTCTGTATCAATTACATTAGCTGCTGTGAAAAAACGCGCGTGCGTTTTTCTGCATATAAACACACTTGGTGTGCAGAAAACGTGCAGAAAAACACGTACAGAAAACTGAAAGACAATTGTGTTCCCTGCCTTAAAGTAAGTTGTTGCCGATTAACTTAATTTCAACATAACTTTTCTTACCAAGGCCAGCGCTGCCATAGAGGCAAAGGGGGCAATTGCCCCAGGGCCCCAAACCTCTGCAGGGGCCCACGCCGCCGACCCTACTAAATTCTACCTGCTTCCCTTGCTCAAACTGCTCCCCGGGGCCCTTGCATGACAAGCCGCAGCAGTAATTAACCTGTCCTGGCGGGCGGCGGCTACACACTCTTTCCACGCAGTCCTCCTCCCTCTCTATGACCGGCATGTGTTTACGCATAACACGCACAGGGTCTTAGAGAAGGAAGAGAACAGGGTACAAAGAGCAGACACTCTTTGTACACTGTCCTCTTCCTTCTCTAAGACCCAGTGCGTGTTATGCGTAAACACATGACTGTGTAGCCGCCACCCGCCGGCTTGTCACACAAGCAGGGCCGGCGCTACCATAGAGACAAAGGGGGCAATTGCCCCAGGGCCCCAGAACTTGTAGGGGCCCCCAGTGGCTACAAGAGGAAAAAAAATTCAAATCGACCTTATAGATTTTGAGAAAATCGATTTTAAAGTTTCAAAGGAAAAATAATACACATTTAAAAACCTGCCGACTTTAATGGTCAATAGCAAATCCACCTTAAATGCTAGAAACTCTAAATTTGCAGGATAAGTTAAGGAGATCATTGGGAATAAGAGGAAAACATTTTTTCAAAAAGACCTTATAGTTTTTGAGAAAATCGATTTTAAAGTTTCGAAGGAAAAAAGTATAATTTTAAATGCGGTAAATGTAACTTTTAGTAGCAAACCTAACGGTAGTGTAATTTTACATGCATCAAAAGAAAGAGCAATAAATTTCCTGACGGGGTTTCCAGGGGGTCCATACGCAGCCGCAGCGCTTTGGCCAGGGATTGCTATACAGCCGCAATATGCCTCATGAAGATCCCTGGCATTTTTTCCTATTTTCACAATTTTTTAATGTTTAGAGTGTGGGAATTCTTTTTTAAAATTATGTGGGGTCCCCCCTCCTGAAACTTTTTAACCCCTTGTCCCCCATGCAGGCTGGGGTAGCCAGAATGTGGAGCTCCGACCGATTGAGGCTTCACACCCTGACTATAACAGCTGCAAAAAAGGTCCCTTAATGCCGATTTTTGTTCCGGGCTATCTGTTGGGGGCCCCCCAGGTTTATTTTGCCCTGGGGCCCCATTGTTGCTTAAACCGGCCCTGCACACAAGGGCCCCGGGTAGAGGTCATTGCCGTGGATGGGGTGGGGTGGGTGATTCTGTGTGCCCCAGGGCCCCTGAAGCCCCTTCAACCGTTCCGGTTTCTTACCTTAATTATATTATATTTTTGCTCATTGGGAGCTTAAAAACGTAACATAGACAAGGTGAAAACCGAGGAAAACAGGTGAAAAAGCTTTTTGAATCATGCCCATTATCTATAAAATGTCATTTAAACCACCTTCAAGCAAGAAAATGTTCAGAATAACATTGACAGTACTTTATTACCTACTTTTTTGCAATTGCTAAGTGCTGAAAAGTAATTTTAATCAGAAGATTAAAAATCATCACTCAGGAAAAAAAAATCTTACAAAAGGGATTTGAATAAGGGCCTATTAGAGTAAACACAAATAGGGAGCCTAGTGCACAGGTATCATTATGGGGGATCTTTGGTTTAGGCCTGGGTTGTGTTTCAGAAATATGGAAGTGATTTTAGTTTTAAATCATTTAAATGCTATGTTCCCAGTTGAGCCAATGGAAACTGTTCTAATTACACATATTAGTCAATTATATGACTTGATTACACTAAGTCAGCTTTGTTTGGCAACACAGGTCACATTGCAGATTGTACTTGATTTCTTTGTACTGAGAGGCTATATAATGTGCTGCCAGCACAGGTCCGAATCTCAGGTCAAATCTCTGCAGAGGATCACATCTCAGTAAATCCTGGCAGAGTATCAAATGTCAGTCAAACTTCAATGTATTAAAGCACTGTAAAATCATAAGATTACTTACCATGTTTCCATGATACCATGATATAAAGTAATTCCACTGGAGATACCACACAAAAAGTGGAGTGCCTGTGTGCATAGTAATAAAGACCACAAGTAAATAGATGGTGAACAATGGTAGTAAAGCAATACAGACTAGGTAAATACAGCCTTCTTTGTCTATGTCAGCAGAAGAGAGGCCAATAAGATGCTAATAATTCAGATTTACATGCAAATTGTATGACAATTGTATGCAGCTTATAATTATATATCCCATACAATTCCTGTTGATTTTAATCGGTCCAAATCTAAGCAGCATACTACACATTACATTTACATGGAAACAAGAATAATTAACATCGATCTCATTGATCATTCCTGAGTCGGCAATGGGGATATCTGAGAACATTGAACTAATCAAATTCAACAGATAGTGCTCTTCCAATTCAACCATGGCAGCTTTCATACCTATTTAAGCGCTGGAGCTTGGTCACTTGTGGCCTTGGTCATTTGGTGCCATTTAATTCCTAAGTGCCATTCATTACAAAGTGCTTTACAACTTACCAAGAATTTACCAAGAATTGTAGTACTGCTATATCTACAAGCTGCTTCTTGCATCATCTAACCTGCATTATTTTCATCTTCCTCATCAGGTACGATTGCTGCTTCCTCTTGCAAAAGTCTGCTTTACAATCTCTGACTGCAATCATTATCTGTACTTTTAATTGGTATGATTGCTGCTTCCTCTTGCAAAAGTCTGCTTTACAATCTCTGACTGTAATCATTATCTTCATGTTTAATTGGTACGATTGCTGCATACATTGCTACTAGTGATGCTCATCCGGAATCCGGATATCCGGGTTAACCCGGATATCCGACCATTTTTACGCTATCCGGATCAGATTCCGGATCCCGGATAGCTATAGAAATCCGCATAGCTATCTGCGGATAGTTTGATGCATGACCCGGATATCCGCGGATATCCGCGGATATCCGAAATACTGTAACTAAGGTGATGACGTCCTGGAGCCAATCAGAGGGCTCCCAGCAGAAGCCCTAGCAACCAATCACAGAAAAGAACACTGGCCAGCCCCACTGTATAATAAGGAGGGCTGCCATGATGAGACAGATCGTTCTGGTTTGCTGAATGCTTCCTGAGAGACATGCTGCAGTGCTGGTGGCCTAGCGAGGGCTGCCTGTATACAGTTATAAACCTAAAGCTGTTCATTGATTAACCCCCTCACTACTCTATAGTAATTGTTATTTAGCTTGATTGATTATCTCATAGTGTGACAGTTAGAGTGTGTGCTGCACAGCTGCAGTGCTGTTGCTGGGGCAAGGGCTTTACACAGTGATAAGCTCAGTGATTAACCCCTTCACTATCACTACACTATAGTTAAATCGTTCATTAGCTTGATTGATGTCTCATAGTGTGACAGTTAGAGTGTGTGCTGCACAGCTGCAGTGCTGTTGCTGGGCCAAGGGCTTTACACAGTGATAAGCTCAGTGATTAACCCCTTCACTATCACTACACTATTGTTAATTCATTAATGTGTTAGTGTGCACTAGTGTCTTCTCCTCTGCTGTCTGACTGTCACTTGGCACGTGTCTCTTCGCACGTGGCACGTGTCACTTGGCACTAGTGTTGGGCGAACAGTGTTCACCACTGTTCGGGTTCTGCAGAACATCACCCTGTTCGGGTGATGTTCGAGTTCGGCCGAACACCTGACGGTGCTCGGCCAAACCGTTCGGCCATATGGCCGAACTAAGAGCGCATGGCCGAACGTTCCCCGAACGTTCGGCTAGCGCTGTGATTGGCCGAACGGGTCACGTGGTTCGGACCCGAACGCGCTCTGATTGGCCGAACTGTCACGTGGTTCGGGTAAATAAATACCCGAACCACGTCATATCTCCGCCATTTGTCTGTGGGTTTTGCTTTGGGTAGGCAGGCAGGGTAGTTCGCGCTCCAGCCACGCTAGCCAGGGTCCCCCCCAGTCATTGTGTGTCACTGCTGGGAACAGTAGTACACCGCTCGTTCAGCCACACTATATAGCATTCTGTGTACTGTTCTGTGTCTGCTGGGAACAGTGGTACACCGCTCGTTCAGCCACACTATATAGCATTCTGTGTACTGTTCTGTGTCTGCTGGGAACAGTGGTACACCGCTCGTTCAGCCACACTATATAGCATTCTGTGTACTGTTCTGTGTCTGCTGGGAACAGTAGTACACCGCTCGTTCAGCCACACTATATAGCATTCTGTGTACTGTTCTGTGTCTGCTGGGAACAGTAGTACACCGCTCGTTCAGCCACACTATATAGCATTCTGTGTACTGTTCTGTGTCTGCTGGGAACAGTAGTACACCGCTCGTTCAGCCACACTATATAGCATTCTGTGTACTGTTCTGTGTCTGCTGGGAATAGTGGTACACCGCTCGTTCAGCCACACTATATAGCATTCTGTGTACTGTTCTGTGTCTGCTGGGAACAGTAGTACACCGCTCGTTCAGCCACACTATATAGCATTCTGTGTACTGTTCTGTGTCTGCTGGGAACAGTAGTACACCGCTCGTTCAGCCACACTATATAGCATTCTGTGTACTGTTCTGTGTCTGCTGGGAACAGTAGTACACCGCTCGTTCAGCCACACTATATAGCATTCTGTGTACTGTTCTGTGTCTGCTGGGAACAGTAGTACACCGCTCGTTCAGCCACACTATATAGCATTCTGTGTACTGTTCTGTGTCTGCTGGGAATAGTGGTACACCGCTCGTTCAGCCACACTATATAGCATTCTGTGTACTGTTCTGTGTCTGCTGGGAACAGTAGTACACCGCTCGTTCAGCCACACTATATAGCATTCTGTGTACTGTTCTGTGTCTGCTGGGAACAGTAGTACACCGCTCGTTCAGCCACACTATATAGCATTCTGTGTACTGTTCTGTGTCTGCTGGGAATAGTGGTACACCGCTCGTTCAGCCACACTATATAGCATTCTGTGTACTGTTCTGTGTCTGCTGGGAACAGTGGTACACCGCTCGTTCAGCCACACTATATAGCATTCTGTGTACTGTTCTGTGTCTGCTGGGAACAGTGGTACACCGCTCGTTCAGCCACACTATATAGCATTCTGTGTACTGTTCTGTGTCTGCTGGGAACAGTAGTACACCGCTCGTTCAGCCACACTATATAGCATTCTGTGTACTGTTCTGTGTCTGCTGGGAACAGTAGTACACCGCTCGTTCAGCCACACTATATAGCATTCTGTGTACTGTTCTGTGTCTGCTGGGAACAGTAGTACACCGCTCGTTCAGCCACACTATATAGCATTCTGTGTACTGTTCTGTGTCTGCTGGGAATAGTGGTACACCGCTCGTTCAGCCACACTATATAGCATTCTGTGTACTGTTCTGTGTCTGCTGGGAATAGTGGTACACCGCTCGTTCGCCACTGTATAGCATTGTGCTCTGTGTCGCTGCTGGGAATAGTGGTACACCGCTCACCCGTCACTGTATAGCATTGTGCTCTGTGTCGCTGCTGGGAATAGTGGTACACCGCTCACCCGTCACTGTATAGCATTGTGCTCTGTGTCGCTGCTGGGAATAGTGGTACTGTATAGCATTTCTGTACTGCCACTGTACTGCTGCCAGTCAGCGTGTACTGTAAGGATAAGTGAAATGAGGAAGAAATCCGGTGAAAGAGGGAGGGGCAAGGGAAGAGGTGTTTCCCCTGACGGTTCACGTACAGGCCACAGGGGAGCACCCAAGAAAACCCACTCAATACCGCCCATGTTGTCCAGGACAACAACCCTCACAAATCCAAAAGAACAGGACCAGATAATTACTTGGATGACCTCTCAAGCGTCCAGCAGTGGGTTAAGCAGCACCAGCACATCACGCACGAGGTCCGAGTCCTCAGCCAGTTACAAGGAGCCAGTGGGCACAAAGCTGACACAACCGGCAGCGACACCACACACACAACTGCCAGATAACCAGTCCGATGAATTACCTCAGGACACAATGGGGTATTCGCAGGAGCTATTCCCAGCCCAACAAACTTCCACCTTTCAAAGGTCAATGGAGGAACAGCCAGAAATGTTGTGCCTGGATTCACAACCGTTAACTGTGGGAAATGCACCGCGCACTGAAATACAAGGCGAGTCCGAAGAGGACTCGGAAACCCAAATCCCAGAGCAATTTGGGCAGGAGGGGTTGCAATTGCAGGAGGTCGGCCGACAAGATCTGGAAGACGACGTTGGAGTGTGCTGCGCAGAGGTTGTTGTGGGGAGCTCTACTCCACGGCGGTGGCCCACAATGACATATGACGAGTTTGAGGAGATGGAAGAGGAGGGTATGGACAATGTGGACAGAGACCCAGATTTTGTTTGTGAACGAGAACATCGCCGTCGTAGCAGCAGCACAGATGAGTCTGTTGAAGAACACACTGCTGCACGAGTTCGCCTTGTGCCACAAGGTAGGCGGCGCGCAATTTCAGGCACCACAAGCGTGGAAGTTCAAGTGAGAGGCAAAAGAGGAGCAAACAGAAATCGCCAGCAAGGAGGCAGGTGCTCCAAAGTCTGGGCTTTCTTTGAAGACTGCACTGAGGATGTTACCATGGCGATTTGCAAGGTGTGCAAGACCCGCCTGAGCAGGGGGAAAAATATTAACAACCTCTCCACCACCAGCATGAGCCGTCACATGCTATCCAAACATCCCACTCTTTGGGCAAACGCGTCAGGACAGGGTACCAGAAACAACACTGCCTCCCTTGGGTTCACCAGACTCACCACCAGACCCGCCTCAGCAGCAGCAGTAGCCCAGCCATTGCGTGGTTCACAACATTCACAAACATCAGACGACGCTGACACTGTCACTTTCCGGAGTAGTGCTCTTGAGGTCTCCCAGTGTTCATCAAACACAACAACCAACAGCCCTTCCGTGTGCAGCGCTACGGTTCAGTTGTCTGTGTCGGAGATGTTTGAGCGCAAGAGGAAATTGCCAGCAAATGACCCCCGGGCCGTGGCAGTAACAGCCAGCATAGCCAAGCTTCTGGCCTGCGAAATGCTGCCATATCGATTGGTGGAGACAAACAGCTTCAAGGGCATGATGTCAGTGGCCATCCCACGTTACGTGGTTCCCAGCCGCTACCACTTTGCACGCTCTGCAGTGCCTGAGTTGCATGAGCACGTGGTCAGCAAAATAACCCGAAGTTTGAAGAATGCCGTTGCCTGCAAGGTTCACCTCACCACTGACACCTGGACGAGTGCGTTCGGCCAGGGTCGATACATCTCCCTTACCGCGCACTGGGTGAACCTTGTGGAGCCTGGCAGTGATTCCTCACCTGCTACGGCACGGGTGTTGCCCACGCCACAAACAGCTGCACCGCCGTCCCTCCCACTGGATAACAGCAGCACCTACCTCTCTGACTCCTTCTCCTCCAACGCATCTCAAAGCTGTACCTCATCCGGAAACGCTAACCCAGCAGCAGTAGGATCGTGGAAGCAGTGCAGCACAGCTGTTGGCATGCGTCAGCAAGCGTTGCTGAAGCTAATCTGCCTTGGGGATAAGCAGCACACAGGGGAGGAAATTTGGAGGGGAATAAAGGAACAGACGGATTTGTGGCTGGCACCGCTGGACCTGAAACCGGGCATGGTTGTGTGTGATAATGGGAGTAATCTCATTCGCGCTTTAAGGTTGGCTAAGCTGACACACATCCCTTGCCTGGCGCACGTGATGAACCTAGTAGTTCAGCGGTTCCTGAGGACATACCCAGGCGTGCCCGATCTGCTGTTGAAGGTGCGTCGAGTGTCCAAACATTGTAGAAATTCCAGTACTGCTTCGGGGGCACTCGCCAAGATGCAGGAGCGCTTCAATCTCCCCCACCATCGCTTGCTGTGTGATGTCCCTACGCGCTGGAATTCTACGCTGCACATGCTAGCCCGCTTTTGCGAGCAGAAGAGTGCAGTGGTACAGTACATGACGGCGCAGTACCGAGGCGCATCCGGCCAGCTGCCAAGCTTCTGTGGATCCGATTGGGCCAACATGTTGGACCTCTGCCAAGTCCTCCAAAATTTTGAGCAATCCACGTTGCTTGTGAGCAGTGACAACTCTTCAGTCAGCATTACCATACCACTGCTGTGTTTACTGAAGAGGTCGATGTTAAAAATCAAGGAAACAGCTGTCATGATGCAACTGGGGGAATCTGAAGGAGAAAACGATCAGCGTGATGGTACCAACATCAGGCCATCCGCCTCAGGGAACGCTGGCCCCAGCAGCTATGACGAAGAAGAGGAGGAGGAACAGCTGGAGTTGGAGCAGGAATTTCATGCCACCACTGACGAGGGCCAGAGCGGTGCACGTTGGACTTCCACAATTCAACGCGAATGGTCAGCAGAAGCAGACCAGGAGGAAGGTGACGACTATGATGCATCACAACAACTATCACAACGCTCACAAGAGGATGATGAGGATTCTGGTAGGACTCTGGCACACATGGCTCAATTCATGCTAGACTGCATTGAACGTGACCCACGCATTGTGCGCATTCTGGACAACACCAATTACTGGGTTTATACCCTTCTGGATCCACGGTACAAACACAATGTTCCAAAACTGCTTGAAGAAAGAGTCAGACAGGTCAAAATGGAAGAATACCAGCAGGCCCTTGTGGAGACTTTAGAGAGGAGATTGACATCCTCCCCCTCCTCTAGCCAGTTGTACGCAGACAGACTGACTTCCGCAAACCCAGGACGACCAGGAGGGCAGCAAACAACGCAAGCCGCAGCTAGTACCCAAAAGGGAATGGTATCGGCAGTGTCCTTGGAGTGGGAAAATTTTCTGACACCCATGCAGCCGCAGCCCACTGAACAGCAAGCGTGCAGATCCACCTCCAACACCGATCGCCTGGAGAAGATGGTCAAGGACTACATGTCAGATGGCGTAGCTGTGTCGAACCATCCATCTGCACCCTTCAACTATTGGGTATCGAAGCTAGACACCTGGCACGAACTGGCAATGTACGCAATAGAGGTGCTGGCTTGCCCGGCAGCCAGCGTTATGTCGGAACGCTGTTTCAGTGCTGCCGGAGGCATCGTCACAGATCGGCGTATCCGCCTCTCTACAGAAAATGCAGACCGTCCGACTCAAATTAAAATGAATCAATCCTGGATTGGAAATGACTACGCAACACTCCAGGACCCCAACCAAGTAACATGACCAATGAACATCTGGGATGGTGTTGCGTTTCCGGGCCCTGTTTATTGAACCTCTCATCTGTATTACATTTATGACTGCATGGCGGCAAAAAGCATTGCTGCTATATCCGCACGCTTTTTGTCCACATGCAAGGCCTGGGTTGTTGTGTCTCACAAAGCGTGGCCTTCTCCTCCTGCGCCTGCTCCTGTTCCATCACGTCTGCTGCTGCTGGGTTAGCGTTGCCGCGTGGTCCCTGTTTATTGAACCACTTATCTTTATTACATTTATGACTGCATGGCGGTACAAAGCATGCTATCCGCACGCTTCTTGCCCTCATGCAAGGCCTGGGTTGTTGTGTCTCACAAAGCGTGGCCTTCTCCTCCTGCGCCTGCTCCTGTTCCATCACGTCTGCTGCTGCTGGGTTAGCGTTGCCGCGTGGTCCCTGTTTATTGAACCACTTATCTTTATTACATTTATGACTGCATGGCGGTACAAAGCATGCTATCCGCACGCTTCTTGCCCTCATGCAAGGCCTGGGTTGTTGTGTCTCACAAAGCGTGGCCTTCTCCTCCTGCGCCTCCTCCTGTTCCATCACGTCTGCTGCTGCTGGGTTAGCGTTGCCGCGTGGTCCCTGTTTATTGAACCACTTATCTTTATTACATTTATGACTGCATGGCGGTACAAAGCATGCTATCCGCACGCTTCTTGCCCTCATGCAAGGCCTGGGTTGTTGTGTCTCACAAAGCGTGGCCTTCTCCTCCTGCGCCTGCTCCTGTTCCATCACGTCTGCTGCTGCTGGGTTAGCGTTGCCGCGTGGTCCCTGTTTATTGAACCACTTATCTTTATTACATTTATGACTGCATGGCGGTACAAAGCATGCTATCCGCACGCTTCTTGCCCTCATGCAAGGCCTGGGTTGTTGTGTCTCACAAAGCGTGGCCTTCTCCTCCTGCGCCTCCTCCTGTTCCATCACGTCTGCTGCTGCTGGGTTAGCGTTGCCGCGTGGTCCCTGTTTATTGAACCACTTATCTTTATTACATTTATGACTGCATGGCGGTACAAAGCATGCTATCCGCACGCTTCTTGCCCTCATGCAAGGCCTGGGTTGTTGTGTCTCACAAAGCGTGGCCTTCTCCTCCTGCGCCTGCTCCTGTTCCATCACGTCTGCTGCTGCTGGGTTAGCGTTGCCGCGTGGTCCCTGTTTATTGAACCACTTATCTTTATTACATTTATGACTGCATGGCGGTACAAAGCCTGCTATCCGCACGCTTCTTGCCCTCATGCAAGGCCGGGGTTGTTGTGTCTCACAAAGCGTGGCCTTCTTCTCCTCCTGCGCCACCCTCCTCCTGTTCCATCACGTGTGCTGCTGCTGGGTTAGCGTTACCGGTCCCTTTTCCTGGAACCTCTTATATGTATTACATTTATGACTGCATGCCGACAAAAAACATGTTACCTGTGCAAAGAAAACAGACATTTCCCGCATTTAAAAGACAGTTTTCCCTTTGAAACTTTAAAATCGATTTTCTCAAAAACTATAAGCTCTTTTTGCTAATTTTTTTTTCCTCTTGTACCCACTCCCAAGGTGCACATACCCTGTAAATTTGGGGTATGTAGCATGCAAGGAGGCTTTACAAACCACAAAAGTTCGGGTCCCCATTGACTTCCATTATGTTCGGAGTTCGGGTCGAACACCCGAACATCGCGGCCATGTTCGGCCTGTTCGGCCCGAACCCGAACATCTAGATGTTCGCCCAACACTACTTGGCACGTGGCACGTGTCACTTGGCACATGTCACTTGGCATGTGGCACTTGGCACGTGTCACATGGCACGTGGCCCGTGCCACTTGGAAAGTGCCACGTGACACGTGCCAAGTGCCACGTGACACTTGGCAAGTGACACGTGCCAAGTGCCATGTGACAAGTGCCACGTGACACTTGGCAAGTGCCACGTGACACGTGCCACGTGCCCCGTGCCACGTCCGGCAGGCTCCTGGCATACGTTACACCTGCTGCTGCTGCATTGCCCTGCTCCTGCTGCCTGTGCAGCTCCCACCACCAGGCCAGGGTGCCACAGGCCACTGATACCACCTATATTTAATCCAAAACAAAATTGCTGCATAATTTTTTGGAGGTGTCTTGGCTGAAAACTGTCATGTCCCAGTTGTGCGGTTGGACTTTGGACACTATGGGCCTGATTCACAAAGCGGTGCTAACAGTTAGCACGCTGGTGAAAAGCCCTTTATCATGCCTAAACTCAGTTTGGGCATGATAAGTTTAGGGGCCTGATTCACAAAGCGGTGCTAACAGTTAGCACCCTGGTGAAAAGCCCTTTATCATGCCTAAACTCAGTTTAGGCATGAGAAGTTTAGGTGTGATAAGTTTAGGCATGATAAATTTAGGTGTGATAAGTTTAGGCATGATAAGTTTAAGCACCAACTGCGTTAGCACCGCAGTGCACAGCTGATCAAAAGTTTTGCGCTAGCAAAGTCTGGTGCACTTCGCATAGAGTTTAATGGCGCTGCTTTGCGTGCAGGACTTTGCACGCTATCTACACTTATCTAAACTTAGCATGCCTAAACTTATCACACCTAAACTTATCACACCTAAACATATCACGCCTAAACTGGCTTTTCACCAGCGTGGTGCAATGGTTATCACGCCTAAAGTCTCTAACTGGGTTAGCACCGCTTTGTGAATCGAGCCCAATGTGGGCTGCACGACCGCTGACTGGAACCTAGGCCTGATGTTAATTGACAGCCATTTTTTTTAAGTCCCCACATCATCAGTGAGTGTTCCCCTTTGCAAAATAATGACGATACATGCCTCATTTACCCTAAAAACACCTTTTAACCTCCCTGGCGGTAAACCCGTGCTGAGCACGGGGTATGCCGCACAGGGGGATTTCTCAGGCCCTGCTGGGCCGATTTTGATAATTTTTTTTGCAGCACACAGCTAGCACTTTGCTAGCTGCGTGTGCCCTCTGATCGCCGCCGCTCTGTGCCGATTACGCGGCGCTCCCCACGCCGTGAGCCCCCCCAGACCTCGTGCGCTGCCTGGCCAATCAGTGCCAGGCAGCGCTGAGGGGTAGATCGGAATTCCCAATGACGTCACGACGTCGGTGACGTCATGCCGCCCGTCGCCATGGCGATGGGGGAAGCCCTCCAGGAGATCCCGTTCGGAGGGACTGGGGGGATGAGGGGCTATCATGTAGCGAGACTTTGTCTCGCTACATGAAAAAAAAAAATATTAAAAAAAGACTTTGCTGCCCCCTGGCGGATTTTTAATAAACCGCCAGGAGGGTTAAAGCTATTTAAAGGGCACTTCCGGTTTTTCTATCCAGATATCCGAATAGCCCGGATATCCGCGGATAATGCAACCGGATATCCGCGTTCACGCGGATATCTAAAAGGCTGGATTCGGATATCTGAACCGGATCCGGATATCTAGGTATCCGGATCCGGATCAATTCGGATTTTAAAAAGCACTATCCGAGCAACACTGATTGCTACTAAGATTGTGTAATATAAATTTAAGTAGTTCAGCAGTGTTTGTAAATTCCCATATTACATTTGTGAATCCTTATGTTCCAGCCCAGTGAGCACAAATTATTTATTGCAGGCCTACTCTTGGTAGCCACTCCAATCCTCAGCTGAACTGTTTTTCCAAATTTCTTATTAGAATCATTTCCAATTCAACCATGGCAGCTATAATACCTATTTAAGCGCTGGAGCTTGGTCACTTCTGGCCTTGGTCATTTGGTGCCGTTTAATTCCCAAGTGCCATTTGTTACAAACTGCTTTACAATTTACCAAGAATTTACCAAGAATTGACCCAGGAATTCAAACAGGATTCAACAGCCACAGGACTCTGCTGGAGACTACTACTCTGCATCCAGAACTGCCTCCAATGCTGTTGCTAAAAATGCCACTGCTGGACATATGTTGTACAGCCAAGTAGACTTCTTTATTTACACAGGTTTGCTTGCACTAACTGCATACTCATATAAACTGTTTAGTGGTTGGAAATTTCCTGGTTATAATCAGAGATTACATCTACAAGTTGCATTGCAACATGCATCCTCCCAGTGTACCACACTCTACACTGTTAGCTCTCCTGAAATCACTCTCTCCTCCCAGCAGCTCAAAAACATTTAAATCCCAATCACATTTGCTTACTCTCTCCCTCCTACTCTTACTTGCAGCTGGTGATATATCACCTAACCCTGGGCCACAGCTTCTGCCAGTGCCGGACAAGCACCCCCTGCTCACCTGTTTCACACACTTTACATCCCTCTATCCACAATTAACCTAAACATCCATCCTCGCCCCAACCTTATTTCCATCCATCCCACCCACAAACACATGCTCCCCTACCCTGCGGTCTCTGGAATGCCAGATCCGTCCGAAATAAACTTAGAGAGGTCCACGACCTCTTCCTTTCCAAATCCCTCACCATCCTCACCCTCACTGAGACATGGCTCACCCCCTCTGACTCTGCCACAGAGGCTGCCCTCTCCTATGGTGGGCTTCACCTCAGTCACACCCCAAGACCAGACAACAGGACCGGGGGGGGGGGGTGGGTCTGCTCCTCTCCCCATCCTGTACCTTCTGTGTCCTCACCCCACCTGCCTCCCTACAATTCACATCATTCGAGGCCCACACCATCCGCCTCTACCACCCCCTCCCTGCCATTGTTGCGGACTTATACCACCCTCCGGGATCCACATCACAATTTCTCGATGACCTTGCCTCCTGGCTCCCACACATCCTCTCCTCTGACCTCCCCACCATCATCCTCGGGGATTTCAATATTCCCATCAATGAACCCCAGAACTCCGTTGTGACCCGGCTACTACCATAGCCAACTCACTTGGCCTAGTACAACACACCAACACCTCCACCCACACTGCAGGTCACACTCTCGACCTTATATTCACTAAATCCACCACCATTGCAGACCTTGACATCGCACCCTTTCCACCCTCAGACCATCACCTTCTCACCTTCAACCTCCTCATGGAAGGCATCTCCAAACTACCCGCCCACCCACCTGTTCGATGGCAGCAAGACCTACGCAAGCTCAACCCTAGCGTCCTTGCTGACCCCCTCCATGCCCTCTCCTCCACTCTCCCCACCCTAACCTGTCCTAATCTTGCTGCAGCTCAGTATCGCCCAACTCTCTCATCAGCCCTAGAGAAAGCTGCTCCACCAATATTCCTCCGCAAACGCCCCCCTAACCCCACAGCCCTGGCGCACTACACATATTCGCAACCTCGAGAGGGAAACATGCGCCATTGAACGGAAATGGAGGAAAACTCGACTTAACCAGGATTTCCTACAGTACAAGACTAACCTGCTGCAGTTCCACACTGCCCTTGCTAATGTGAAGCAGGAATACTTTACCAAGCTCATTGGAGCACAAGCTTCCAACCCCCGACGTCTTTTTACAACTTTCAACACCCTGCTTAAACCCACCCCCCACCCTTTGTTTCCTCCCTTTCTGCCACAGATTTAGCCACCCACTTCACCAACAAAATTGTTTCCATCCGTCAGTAAATATCCAGTCTTCAATCTTCACCTCCCACCCACTCCCAACCAGCTCCTCCTCCACCCTATCCTCCCCTCACCTCCTTCACTCCTACTACCACTGAGGAAGTAAACCACCTACTTCAGACTTCCCATACCACTACTTCCCCCCCCCCTTGACCCCATCCCTTCTTATTTACTCCAGCCTCACGTCACGGAATTGGCCCCAGTCCTCACTACCCTGTTTAACCTCTCCCTATCCACAGGCATCTTCCCCTCAGACTTCAAGCAGGTCACTGTACTACCCCTGCTCAAGAAATCCTCCTTCAACCCCTTGCTACCCTCCAACTACCGCCCTATCTCCCTCCTCCCCTTTGCCTCAAAACTCCTAGAGCGTCTGGTTCACAAACGCCTGACCCAGTACCTCAATGCCAACTCACTGCTAGACCCACTGCAATCTGGATTTCGGCCTGCCTACTCAACCGAAACTGCTCTCACCAAAGTGGTCAATGACCTTGCCTTAGCTAAAGCTGAAGGTAAATACTCCATTCTCCTCCTCCTTGACCTTTCAGCAGCTTTTGACACAGTAGATCATCCCCTACTCCTCCAGTTCCTCCAGTCCATGGGCATTCATGATCTTGCCCTGACCTGGCTTTTATCCTATCTCTCAACCGCTCCTTCACAACCTCCTTCATTGAGTCCTTGTCCACCCCCAACCACCTCTCGGTGTGAGTCCCCCAAGGCTCGGTCCTTGGTCCCCTACTGTTCTCCCTATACACATCCTCCATTGGCAGGATTATCTCCTCCATGAGTTTTAACTATCATCTGTATGCAGATGACACCCAGATCTACCTCCACCCCTGACATATCCACCACTACCATGGACAAGGTCTCCTCCTGCCTATCAGTCATCTCCTCCTGGATGTCTGCTAGGTTCTTGAAACTAAATCTAGACAAAACGAAATTTATGATCTTCCCACCCCGGCCATCCATGAACCTCCCAGATGTGCATGTCACTGTTAACCACACTACCATTTGCCCTACCTCGCAAGCCCGCTGTCTGGGTGTCACCCTGGACTCCGCACTCTCCTTCACTCCCCACATCCAAAACCTCACAAAGTCCTGCAACTTCCACCTTCATAACATTTGTAAGATTCGCCCTTACCTGACCTCTGCCACTACCAAACTCCTCATCCATGCCCTCATAATTTCCCGCCTTGACTGCTGCAATGTCCTTCTGTCTGGTCTCCCTATGACCCAAATAGCCCCACTGCAGTCCATCATGAATGCTGCTGCCAGAATTATCCACTCCTCCCATCACTCCACTATGGCGGCTCCCCTCCTTGAATCCCTCCACTGGCTTCCTATCCAGTCCAGAATCAGATTTAAGATACTGTGTCTGACCTACAAATCGGTCCACAAAACTTGTCCAACCTACATTTCCGATCTTACTCAGAGGTACAAACCTAGCCGCTCACTCCGCTCTTCCAAGGAACTTCGCCTGACCGCCCCCCACATCACCCAGTCCCATGCACGCCTCCAAGACTTCTCAAGAGCTGCTCCAACACTATGGAACTCCCTACCTCCACCCATTAGGGCAGCCCCCTCCTTCAACATCTTCAAGAAGGCCCTCAAAACTCACCTTTTCACTCTGGCCTACTACCCCTCACAAGTGCTCTAACCCACAGCTGAACTCTGGTCCCCTACCTTTCGTGTCCTTACCTCTCCCTCTAGATTGAAAGCCTTTGGGCAGGGTCCTCCTCCTTTTGTGTCCTACCTGATCATGCACCTCCATTACTGTGAACCCATGCTATGCATTTGAGTGAACCTAACTTGCCTTATCTCCATGCTCCATCCAGTGACTGACTAAGCATTACCTTGTACTCATACTGTGCTGTGTGATCTGTTTTTTTCTTGTATTCCTCTATTGTTATATTGCTGTATGTCACCCCTAAATATTGTCTGTAACCTAAACTAATGTCCAGCACTGCGTAATATGTTGGTGCTTTATAAATGCAATAAATAAATAATAAATAGTGCTCTTGCATGTTATTCTATGCTTGATTGTGCAATATGGTGGAATTATAGGGTTTTCAAAGCCACTAAAAAAGTTACATACTTACCTCAGTAGTAGTAAGCCTCTTCATAGTCCAGAGGCTTCCCTGATCATCCTATGCCCCTCCGTTCCTGTGCTGGGACCCTTTTTACAATATTCAATTAGTATTATTATTACATTTTTCAAATATTGTTGAATTTTGCTTGAGCGCGGACGCTTCCCTCTGTGTACGAGGGGCTGGTGGTGCATCTATACAGAACTCCGTCCTAAACCCAAGGGATCCCTGTTGACCTTGTATGTGTGTGCAAGGTTTAAGAATGGCCCATTTTCAGATTTTCTTTTTTTGGCTATGTTAAAGCTCTGCAAAACCTACATCAAACTATTGCCATTCATTGTCACTGACAGGGTGATTACAATACCTCCTGAACAGCTGATTGTTCCCAGGGTTTAAAATAAAAGGAGGGATAAAAGGGGGGGAGTGTGTGTGTGTGTGTGTGTGTGTGTGTGTGTGTGTGTGTGTGTGTGTATTTGTGTGTGTGTGGGGGGGGGGGGAGGAGCAAGGGAAGCCAAGTCTTCTCTTACACCTTACAGAGTCACGTTGGGTTTTGTCACCTCACCTGTAAGAACTACTGACAGGGGAACATTACACTAGCACTGATGCATACCATACCATTACTGCTGTGCTTATGTTCTAAAGTAATTAAAATATTAAAATATTAACTTTGTTATTTCCTCCCTGGAGTGCCTTTCAGAAAGTAATGTTTATTTGTCACTTTATTGATATTATCCATTGTGCTCAATGTGGGCTAATTGCTACTTAGTGGCATTAACCATACTTGTCTAAGAGATTCATAGTATTCCATTACTGTTATTTGTTTATTTTCAGTTTCAGTAAATTTATATCTACCTTAATTTGTTGTGTTTCATAATGGAAATTAAAGGTTGAAAAGCTTTTAAACACATGTGATTTATTTATATAAAAAGGGAGCTGCATTCTTAAAAATATATATACAGTATATATATTGCTACGTGATGAATAAATAACAACTGTAAAAGTTGTGATCTTTGTAGTATATTGTACAATTATTTTTGATAATTATATAGATGGAGTTGGAACTCCAAATTGACTGAGAATGTTACATCATAAAGCGTTAGTATGTATCACAGGGAAGCCAATCTCCAAGGCTTTTGCCAATGCCGTTATTGATGGGTTAAGCTAGCAAATAGTTTTTACTGGTCACATTTGTTTCTGTTTTTTTATTTATTTATTTTTTGTTTTGTTTTTTTATTGATTAGAATTGATGCAATAAAATGCTTGCCCTTCCTAAAGGGAATAGGCATACTCTTATACACCCAAGGGCCCATATGCAATTTACTTTTTCTCCTGAGTTTTCTCCTAGGTGATATTTTCACAATGTGTCATAAAATGCCTTTTAAGCCACCAACAAGCAAGAAAATACTCAACATTAATTTAATGGTACTTTTTCACAAACTTTTAGGTACTTTTTCAATTGTAAAATGCTGAAAAGTTAGTTTAAAGGAAAGATGAAAATTATCTCCTAGGAGATGATGCCCATACATGGTACATTTTTTTCAATTTTTTTCAGTTAGATAATTTTGTTGGACTTTTATTGAAAAAAACAGGATGATCGTTCATTTTTATTGAAAAAAAAAGATTATTTTTGACTTTCATTCGATTCAATCATTTTGCTGGTTTTTTTGTAACAGATGCCTACTGTGTGAAGCCGAACACAGTGATATTGAAAGTGATGTTATACTTTATGTTGCCTTACCATACTTTCAGTAGTGATCATTTTGAAAACCAAACACAATATAGAGCTGTGGGAGTCACTATTCAGCCAAGAGTATCAAGTAGTGGAGTCTGTAGCAGAGGCTGACTTATTGTGCTGTACATCAAACAAAGCCATGCCCCTGCTTACACAATGGACTCTAAGGCCCCTTTTACACTTAATCAGTTGGTGTGCGTTGGTACGCGTTGATACGCGTTGGTACGCGTTAGTACGCGTTTTTTCCATAGCAGTGCATTGGGAAGAAGATTTCAGTTAAAACGCGTTAAGTGTAAAAGGTGCCATAGAAAACATGGGCATTACTTTGAAAATACATTTTCTTTTCGTTTTAACTGAGAGCAACTGATTAAGTATAAAAGGGCCCTAAGGGGCTGACTTTATGTCAGGTGGGGCAGTCATGGGTGAGACTAGGCTGGGCATGGCCATACCCCTTTCCCCTGCATGTGGCCTTATAGATGTCAGGGACTACATTCTTTGCTTTGAAACGGCTAAGAAAATAATCTTTTGAGAGTCCCAGGAATTACTGTAATTAATTTCTTAGGTTGCTGGCCAATTAATTTTTTGCAATTCATTTTTTCACCTAAGTTTTCTCCTAATAGATAATTTTTCATCTTCTGTTTAAAATACCTTTTCAGCAATCTACAGTTGAAAAAATATCAAAAGTAGGTGAAAAAGTACTGTCAAAATTATTCTGAGTATTTTCTTGCATGTTGGTGGCTTAAAAGGTATTTTATTTCTAAAGTGTGAAAATATCACCTAGGAGAAAAAGTGAATTGCATATGGGCGCCTCTGTGTAAAAGGGGATGTGCCCGCCTTTAGAATGCAAACGTTCTTGTAGTTTTGAAGGTAAGACATCAGGACATCATCTGTGTATGAGCAATACTTTATTGAAGGCAACAGAAAGCCCACTTACAAGCCATTTTTACCAGGGGGGTACGTTCAGGCAGGCATATGCAACAGAATACACCAGCAACTGTCCTGTTGTACTCACATGCATGAACAACCAGCCTTGGTACGAAGGGCTAATGAGTGAGCCTTCTATTGCTTTCACTAAAGTATTGCTCACACACAGACGGAGCCCAACTTCCTCCCTATAAGACTTAAAAGATTAGCATTTGCATAATGAGTGTTAATTTGCTAGACTACTGCCTACAGTAAGTGGATTATCGTATTTTTACATTTGGATATGACTGAAAGTAATTTTTTTTTTCCTTTCAGTAATCTATAGTTAATTTAGTTTTTGTGTTCCATCGTAACTCTTGACTATGCATTTTAGCACAGCATTTTTGTTACCATGATTAAAAGAATGTGTCAAAAAGCACTTTTTCTGTGCTGTAACAATACCACTATTATTATGCATGCATACTTTGAATAAAGAATGTTTCTAAATAAGATGTAAGTTGTGTGTTGGAGTTTGATTTTGTTTTTCAAAAGCATAAATACCAGGAGTGCAGACAGAAATGTCAAAAAATCCATTACTCGAACCCCAACTGATAATCATAAAAGTTAATATATAGCCATAGCGTTTCTGCTTTCCTCAAAAATAAGACTAAAATGGTACAGCTTTCTGTTGTGCCTATTGCTTTCTATGCATTTTCCAGTACAAAATGGCTACATTGCATTATGGGTTTGACACTAGGGTGACAGTAAAATAAACAGAGAAATAAAACAGTACAGAATGCAAATAGAACTTTAAAATTATTGAGAAGATGTGTAAAATGTCTTCTAATATGAAAAGGGCACCAGAATTTTTGTAAAATGTGTTTATTTTTTTTTTTTAATCAAGTATTACAATTTCTAATACAGTAGTATACTTTTTTTTAAGTACACACCTTACAGGATTGAGCTCAGTCTTGATGGGAGACATTGTTGGTGCATATGTGTTTACCTTAAAGCATACAATATGCATGTTTCTAATTCTGAACCCATTTTAATAAACTTTATTTTAATAATGTGTTCTGGGACTGACATGTGTTGCAGGGGATGAAGCATGCACAAATTCCTGTCCGCAGACAGGGCACAGCAATTTTACCAGCACTTAGAGCAGTTACACACTGTATATTATGCAATTAGCGCAACCTGCATTACACTACTAACTCGAATGTTATCTGGGAAACATGGGATATTCTAATGGTACAGCATGTGCTACATAACTGTAAGGGCCCTTTCACACCAGAGGACTTTTTCGTCGTTTTAATGCCACAGCCGAAGTTGGCGTTTTCCAAGGTAAAATGAAAGTCCATAGACTTTCATTTTACCTTTCACATCTAACTCGGCGTTTTCGAGCGTTGCGTTTCAACGCTCCCAGGAGCTTTTTCAGGGCTGTTTACAGCCGAAGTTGGCTGTTGGCGTTTCAATGGAAGTCAATGGAAAACGCCAACTTCAGCGTTTTCAAAGCGTTTTCAAAGCGTTTTACAGCTGACTTGTTCACTTATTTTTATAGAAGAAAAAAAAAGACGTTTTCATATGAGCTGTAGAACGCTTTGAAAACGCTTTGAAAACTCTATGTATTGGAGTTAAGCAAAAGGCTGAGTTTCAGCCTTTTCTACCGCAGCCTCTAGTGTGAAAGAGCCCTCAATGAGAGCTGGCTGTGCACAACAATCTTACATCTGGTACCTGCATCAATGATGAGATTAACATCTGTATGTACAGTGTTAAGCATAAATATATAAATATATAACTAGACTGTGTTCCTCTTACTCACTGTAAGGGTTAATAATTTAGGTATGATATTATGGATGCTTTAAATGACTGTTTTATTTTTTATTTTTTGTATTAATGTAAACATTTTCTGAATAAAAGTATTGAAATAGAATGTAGGTGTTAATGGCAGTTTATTTTTAGTTGGACCTAGTTGGACTATACCAGAAGGGCAGGTGCAGGTGTATGTTTCCCGGGCTGTAAACATCGGCCACAGTGCTTCTTGTGGAAACAAACCTGTAGCAAAAAAAATGTATGATATAATGAATTGTATGAGTATATAACGAATAGAACATTAGTAGCAAAGATAAGACAAGACAGGACAAATAACATTTATATTGCGCTTTTCTCCTTGCGGACTCAAAGCGCCAGAGCAGAGCAGCAGCCACTAGGGCGCGCTCTATTGGCAGTAGCAGTGTAAGGGAGACTTGCCAAAGGTCCCCTACTGAATAGGTGCTGGCTTACTGAACAGGCAGAGACGAGATTCGAACCCTGGTCTCCTGTGTCAGAGGCAGAGCCCTTGACCATTACACCATCAGCCAACTGCTAGATAAGAGTCTCATATTTTTATTTTCAGTTATATATCCTTTTTTTTATAACATTGCATCATTCTGTCACAGTATAAAACCCCATTGTGTATTTTAAGCAGAAAAGAGAGCAGAAATAATGACTATTTGAACTGTTCTGCAGTAAAACCTTATCCAAGCTGTCTCTCACTGTTTCTTGCCTGTTTAACCTCCCTGGCGGTGCTTTTCTGTCTGGAATTATGAGTTAAAAGCGGTACATTTTTCTCAAGAATTTTAGGCCTTAAATTCTTAAGTCTTAACTCACCAAAATATATTAGAATAAAGGCCTAGTAGACATTCTGCATATAAATAAGATACTAGAACACACAATTGTTGAAATAATAAAATTTATCAATAAACTGAAAAAAAGAGAAAACTGTACAAATAAGGCAGCAGATTATTATACACTATGTACATGTATACCTAGTACACCTCCCGTGAATGTTAGATTTTAAAGCAGGGAACGGCACAGAGTCCAACATTACAATCAGAACAGTAGAAGTGTGATTCCTTTCTGACTTTTTTCCCCTTCTCTTCAGTCTTTGAACAGCAAACCACACATGTCCTGGTTGGTGTATTTTTTGGGGGAGTGGGTGGTATGTACTCTGGAAAGTGACAGCCAGTGAGGCGCTCCGGGTTCACAATGTAGGAGGCACGGCGCCCCACTCTGGCATCTGCTGCAGTCTGGTACTTCAAGCAGATGCACTCACACATCTTACATATAAAGTCTGCGTGAGTCATTGGCCTGTCACTGCACTGCTTGAAGAAGATATACGCATTCCACAGACTTTGCTCCAGGAGATGCCAAAATATTTTCTTGTAGTATTTTTTTTTTCATCAGGAAATTATAATCCACCATGGCCTGGGGTTTAGCAATCTCTTTTCGTCTTCTCGTTCTAGTGGGAACAGTGGAGGTGTCATAGACTGTGGAAACACATGTCCTTTTTGTCATGCCAGCAGAGTGCCAGCATCTTCCCCTTTTGCCAAACAGCAATGTCCCCAGTTTTCAGCTTCTGCTTGGTAAGGGCCAGTGACATCTCCCACCTGTAAGGCATCAGTTTTATGCTTGATCAAAAACTCAAACAGTTCAGGGGAGGAGTAGAAATTGTCTGTGGCGACCCAATAGCCTTTGTCCAGTAAAGGCTCAGCAAGAGACAGGACAGAGGATGTCGCCACTCCGTAGTCGCTGAACCTGGGGCTATTATATTCCAGATGTATCTGGTTGCTGCTTCACATAGCATGTAGGAATTTACTCCAAAGTGGGCCCGCTTGGATGCTATGTATTGGACCCAACTCAGCCTCCCTTATTGGCCATCAGGCTCTCGTCCACACTTATGTCCTTCTCTGGTACGTAAGTGGTTGGAAGTTGTCAACCACCATCTGATACACTTCCCAGATCTTTTTCAGTTTTGGAGCAGGGTGGGTGGACTCCTCAAAGGTGTCATTGTTGGAGAAGTGCAAATATTTAATTATCAGGCTGAGGTGATATTCGCACATCACTGTACTGAAGAAAGGGGTAGCAATTATTTTATTGGTGCTCCAACACGATTTCTGCAGGGGCTTCCCCACCACTCCCTGCAGAATAATCATGCTCAAGAACAACCAGATGTCCTCTTTGGTGACTGGCTCCCATGTCCTGCTCCTTGAAAAGCGGCCTTGTGGAGCAGCCAGTTGTTGGGTGGTTAGTCTTCTCTACTATCTGTTCAATAACCGCATTTGTGAAGAAGAGCTGCAGGTATGCCAGGGGGTTGTGCTCACATTCTTTCTTCAGGCCAGGCTCGCCAGTGAAAGGGAAATGTGGGGAGTGGTGGCGGAGCCTGATAAATATCTATGGGGCACCAAACGTGGACATCACTGACCTCAGTGGTGACGGAGTCATTGTCGCTGCCTGGGTCAGATGACACTGTCACTTGAGTCCGCCAACGACTGCAGACTTGAGTCCGCCAATGACTGCAGATCAGAATCGCTGTCCTCCAACTCCACCAGCGCTTCCGCAGTGAGACACCTTCTGGAGGCTGATGCCATAACAAATTACAGGCAGGCAGATGTTGGGGCAAACGGCAGGCAGAGAGTTGTCAAATCCAGGCAGAGGTCGGTGTAGGCAGCAGGCAAAGAGTAGTCAAAATCCAGGCAAAAATCGGCAACAGTAAATCAATCAAAGTCCAGGCAAAAATCAGTGCAGACTGTTAAGCTTGGAGGTGTAATCTCCACCGTCAGCATGCAACACATAAGCTGACGTGAAGGAGGTACATACACCAGCACAAGGAATCAGGATATCCCCAGTTTAGTGGAGGAGAGGACTGACTCCAATAGGAGATTGTGGTGCACAGAGCCGGTGCAGATCCGAACAGCCACAAACAACACTTTCGTAATAACGTCTCAGCGCAAGTAGTGCTGAGACGCATAAACCAGGACTGAGGAGATCAGGACAGGTAGACAGAATGAACGCTTGCTTAACTAGCCACTACTTAGTGACAGCAAGCGTCCACAATAAAACAGACTGGAATGAGGTAGCCAATGCGTTTGCAGCGATGGCGTGCCTCACCAAGACAGGACAGGATAGTCAGGAAATAGCAGGATCAAGATAGATGAACGTAACACAGATAAATATACAATAAGTATGATTTCCTAGCGTATTACAATTACAGCTATCAATGAAACTATTTGTAACGTCTGACTAACATATGTATATATCGGCAATGAACCGATATATGACATAAGCAGGAACTCTGACTAAGACTGGAGTAATACAGGGAACAGGACTCAGAAGGATTCGCTATCTCTTCGCAGAGATGAACGCAATCCACAAACAGGACCAGGAACAGGATAACTAGCTCAGCGTGCTGGAACGCTGACTAACGGAACACAGGATATAAACAGTTCGTGTACGTATATATCAGCGACACTGATGTATCAACGTAACACGAATACAAGGAAAATAATAAACGTGCAAGTATGCGTATATATTGGCGATGAACCAATATATGACACAAGACAAGCAAAGTAACAACTTCTAGAAACAAGAGCAGAACTAGGAGGACTCGCTGACCCCTTTGCAGGAGTCAGCGCAGTCCACACGGACTAGGAACGAGGTGGGGCACGGGCAGAGTAACAGACAGGATCTGAGACTATGGTAGCCCATGAGGCATTGCAGGAAGCAGTTCTTTATACTGAGGTCATCCAATGGGAGCAGACCTGCAGATTCCCACACAAGTGAATGGTAATTAATCACAGGCTGATAGCAGGAAAAGGCAGACAATGATATGCAGCCTGCAGGAAAGGGATTGCCCCTCCATTGCAGCAGACAATGTTTGTTTACACAAAAGCATATTAAACTGTCATTAACTTCAGAGCGACTGCAGATGGAATCAGCAACTAGTTTAAGTGCAAACCAAACTATGCAAGCAAATGCATGTAATGACATTAGAACTGCTTGGTTTGCAATACCACTGCAGTCAGCAGTAAACGCTGCAGAAGCGATCATAACAGTACCCCCTCCCTTAAACGTGGCCTCTGGACGCCTATGAAAACTGACATATTTCTCCTGAACCACCCAAACCAAAAAATCAGAAGTGGGAAATCCAGCAAACTGATCTGACTGAAAATTCATGAAGGTCGGATCAGCCCGACAAAACCAAATTCCCGAATCAGTCTCACCAAAACTAGACCAATTGGAACCAGAACCTACCGAACCATGCCCGTCAGCACTACAAGCCTCAGTGTGACACCCATCAGAACCACGACTTCCAGAAAACAACCCCAAGAAACTCTCTGAGCGATACCCACCGCCTTCCAAGGACTGTCCAAAAACGCCAAAGCCTTTGCAATGCCCACCGGAACTGTCCTTACCAACACAAAACCCACTGTTGAACCAGTCCAAGGTACCAGGACAAGTTTCCTCAGAGATCTCCCAGAACACTTGGAAGCTCCAAAGAGATCCCCACAGGTCAGAACGCCCCTTAGGCTTACATGGAGAACTATCAAGAACCCCTATGGAACCCAGGGCAACTCCAGAGTCAGGGTCACAAGGACAAACATCAAGATCAGGGCTTTTAGGGACCAGAACCATCTCCGGGCATGCAGGCCAACCGGCAACATCAGAACATGTCTCCACTAGGGAAGCACGTGAGCACGCTAACACAGACACATCTGGGCACTCTGGCATACGAAGCACATCTGGGCACACCGGCACAAGAGAAACCTCTGGGCATGTCAAGGAACTGCGAACCTCAAAGTCAGTCAAGACAGGACCGAAACCAGAACTGGGCAAAAAAAATTCATCATGACTAGACTTCACAGTTACTGGATTCTCACTAAAAACTGCAGGATCAGACTTAGATGTCGCTGATTCCAGCAGGGTTATTAACAAATCATGTTCAGGGGCATTTACAAGACAGGGCAAATCTTCTGATGTATGCACTGAACTAGACAGGGTTCCCATAGCTTCTTCTGGACTAGACAGAGACTCATCAAATACACTGGACTGGAGCTCATGAAGGGCTGCAAAACAAGTCAATATTGCAGCAATCCCCACTGAACTAGGCAAAACTGAGAAACTCACTGGACAGGAAGGGGACTCTGGAACTACTGCAACAGCGGGCAGAAAACCAGAATTTTCCAGGATACAGGGCTGGGTTTCAGAAACACTCATTAACCCGGACTGAAATTCTGAGATTTCTACTATTTTTTCCAGCGAGTCAGAATTATCCATGTTACAGGGCAAGACTTCTGAAACATTCAGAGGACAGGGCTGGAGTTCCTCGGCTGTTACAACACTGGAGAGGGACTCAACAATATTGGTTAAATCAGACTGTGTACAGGGCAAGGTATCTAACACACTTGCTGACGAGGACAATATTTCAATGGCTGCTGCTTTGCTGGGCAGAAATTCATCAAGTTTTATTAGAGCAGACTGTAATTCCAAAACAGCTGCTAGACAAGTGAATATTACTGCAACACCAACTGAGGTAAGCAGTGCCTCAGACTCCTCTGCTAGAGGGTTTGAAGTATCCAAAGTACTGGGTGAAGCATAAGACTCTGCGACCACAGCTTCACTGGACAGGATCACTGAACAGTCCATATTGCAGGGCAAAACCATGGAAGCACCTGCTGGACAGCATAATGACTCTGTGACCTGATTGGAGAAATCTACTGCACAATTCATGGTACAGGGCAAATTCACTGGAACATTTTCTGAACAAGGTAATAATTCTACGATTTCAGGTTCACATAGCAGATGCTCTGAGCTATTCACGAAACTAGAGCGAGGTGTAGAGACAGGAAGATCAAGACACAAAGTTTGTGCATCTGAAGCACTATTCAATTGGAAAATTGGAAAATTCAGATGCTGGGGTTCTGAGGTTTCTAGAAAGGATTGCTGGGACTCAGAAACTAATGTAGTGCATCTATTGGCATCTGCTGGATCAGACAGGAGTTGAACTTTATTAACACAGGTAAATTCTACAGAAGTGTTTGCAGAGGCAGGCAAAGATTTTCTAATGTCTGTTTCACTGAACAAAGACTCATGAGTACTGGCTAGGCTGGACTCAGAAGTCAGCAGGACCTCTGGATTCTCTGCTGAGAAATTTGTGCAGGGCAAAGTTAAGAAAGTATCAGTGGCTTCTGTTTTACTGGGAAGTAACACTGAGTTATCCATGGTACAGGGTGGAGTTACAGGAACATTCACAAGACATGGCAGGGACTCAGTAACTGGAGAAGTGGGACAGTCTCCAATTGACAGTGTGTCTTCCCTGGTATCAACTGATTGAATCGCATAAAAATCGTCCAAAATCATCTTCCACACATCGATCAATGGAGCCACAAAGTCATACCCACACACACCAGTTTTTATTAGGTTATAGGCAGACTTAATGCATGCATTCAATACTAATTCACTTTTTGCACTGTAAAACTGACAAAATGAACTTGCATCTTTCTTCCATTCATAGACCAGGGCTTCCATCTCTCCTTTCTCAAATGGAGGATCCCATGCATATTTAACAGCTGAGCATTCCGGCTGATCATAGTTTGCAAATGTGTTAGTGGCAGAAACATACATTGGGTTATTTAGCAGGTGATTGGCCGATTTCTTATTCCTAAGGATCTCCAATACCTGTAGCAAGTGTTGAACTGTAGTGTATGCAAATTTCCCTTGCTGCACGAATAAATTGATCTGTTCAATACTCTGTAATATATCTTCATAATCATATTCAGATAATTCATTTAAACAAGAACTTTTATTTTCCCTGGCTAGCAATGAAAGTTCATTAGTAGTTTCATAGGTCCATTTGACTCCCCTGAATGGTGACTGAATTTCATTATCTGCTACTGGCGGAGTCTCATTACAGATCTGATGCGCAGTCGCCAAGGGCAACGACTCCGCTGATTGTAACGCTTTTCTTTTGGAGCGTTTACGTTTGGCTTTAGACCCTGCTGCCTTAGCAGAAGAAAAGTTATCAGAACAATTATCTGCTTGCTGATTATTTTTGTAGGCAGTAGAAGGAGCAGCTGATTGACAAGCTGCCAGGAGCTTATCAAAAGGGCTAGGCAAATCGGTTTTGCGCAGCCAGTTATGGATCACAAACGCTAGAAATTCCAGTGGTCTCTCTTTTAAATTGGTATGATCCAAGACATCGTAGGCCCACTGAAACAATCTTACCTTAAATAAAACATAAACTAGCTGGGGGGCCCACGTTGAAACAGGAGTAGCCTGGAGCTCGGGATTGGCCAGGAACCTGGTACATTCAGAAAAAAACTCATTTTCTGTTTCAGAATTGAGTTTCTCAAATTTCTTAAAGGAACAGGAACCATAACAAACAGTGTCATTTTTGCTGGGAACCCCCCCCCCCACAATGGGGATTGGTAATGGGGCTACCATAATGTTAAGCTTGGAGGTGTAATCTCCACCGTCAGCATGCAACACATAAGCTGACGTGAAGGAGGTACACACACCAGCACAAGGAATCAGGATATCCCCAGTTTAGTGGAGGAGAGGACTGACTCCAATAGGAGATTGTGGTGCACAGAGCCGGTGCAGATCCGAACAGCCACAAACAACACTTTCGTAATAACGTCTCAGCGCAAGTAGTGCTGAGACGCATAAACCAGGACTGAGGAGATCAGGACAGGTAGACAGAATGAACGCTTGCTTAACTAGCCACTACTTAGTGACAGCAAGCGTCCACAATAAAACAGACTGGAATGAGGTAGCCAATGCGTTTGCAGCGATGGCGTGCCTCACCAAGACAGGACAGGATAGTCAGGAAATAGCAGGATCAAGATAGATGAACGTAACACAGATAAATATACAATAAGTATGATTTCCTAGCGTATTACAATTACAGCTATCAATGAAACTATTTGTAACGTCTGACTAACATATGTATATATCGGCAATGAACCGATATATGACATAAGCAGGAACTCTGACTAAGACTGGAGTAATACAGGGAACAGGACTCAGAAGGATTCGCTATCTCTTCGCAGAGATGAACGCAATCCACAAACAGGACCAGGAACAGGATAACTAGCTCAGCGTGCTGGAACGCTGACTAACGGAACACAGGATATAAACAGTTCGTGTACGTATATATCAGCGACACTGATGTATCAACGTAACACGAATACAAGGAAAATAATAAACGTACAAGTATGCGTATATATTGGCGATGAACCAATATATGACACAAGACAAGCAAAGTAACAACTTCTAGAAACAAGAGCAGAACTAGGAGGACTCGCTGACCCCTTCGCAGGAGTCAGCGCAGTCCACACGGACTAGGAACGAGGTGGGGCACGGGCAGAGTAACAGACAGGATCTGAGACTATGGTAGCCCATGAGGTATTGCAGGAAGCAGTTCTTTATACTGAGGTCATCCAATGGGAGCAGACCTGCAGATTCCCACACAAGTGAATGGTAATTAATCACAGGCTGATAGCAGGAAAAGGCAGACAATGATATGCAGCCTGCAGGAAAGGGATTGCCCCTCCATTGCAGCAGACAATGTTTGTTTACACAAAAGCATATTAAACTGTCATTAACTTCAGAGCGACTGCAGATGGAATCAGCAACTAGTTTAAGTGCAAACCAAACTATGCAAGCAAATGCATGTAATGACATTAGAACTGCTTGGTTTGCAATACCACTGCAGTCAGCAGTAAACGCTGCAGAAGCGATCATAACACAGACAGAAGGCAGAGAGAATAGTCAAAGTCCAGGCAAAAATCGGCAACAGTACATCAATCCAAAGTCCAGGCAAAAATCAGTGCAGGCAGAACGTAGAGAGAATAATCAAAGTCCAGGCAAAAATTGGTAACAGGTAGGCAGGAGCCCAAGCACAGGTCGGGATTAACGCCAGGTGGGTTAAGGGCTTCAGAAAATAGGACTGTATCAGTGATCTGACATTTAAATTTTCCCCCAAATAGACAAAACATTGGAACCTATTTCGGTGAACTGCTGCTATACCAACAATGCTACTGATGCTTGTAACGATTGTGGAATTCTCTCCGTGATCAGCGCACAAGGCGTGCGCTGACACGGCGGAAATCCTCCACAAGCGTATAATTTGCGGGAACCCAGCAAAAGGTGCAATGCACCTGTAGAGGGAAATTCCTGTCGGCAGGTGGAGCTGTGGAGTGCAGAGGAACAGCTCCTCTGCCCTACCACACACGCCAGACAGGAATTGCACGAAGGGAAGAAACGCAGGGCAAGATAGCCCTGAATGAGATTGAGCAAAGGGACAGATTGTATGTGTGTGCACCAAACTAGTCGCCAACCCACGACGGTGCATACACAACAGCAGATATGAAGTAGGAACGCAATCGCGAGAGAGGAGATTGCCAGAGGTGACACAAGGCTACAGCAAGGCAGAGCACGAGAGTAGCAAAGGCACAGCAAATCATACAATGAGAAGATACGGAAAATAACAAACGCTAGCTAAACACGAACACCGCACTCATTCGCAACAGTGCACGCGTTTATGCGCGGTCTCCGCGTGATAAGCAAAACAGAGACAAGCACGCCTAACTAACCACCGACAGACAAACATGAAACAGAGGACGCGAGCGCTTGCTTAACGGTTACCTCACCAAGCCTCCAGCAAGCGTTCGTAGCAGACAAGACAGATACACGAAAACAGGAATAAGTGAAAGATAGGATCCACAGCACTAGCGCAAGAGGCTAGTGCGATCCAGGAAGACAGAACAGAAGGATCCACAGCACTAGCGCAAGGCGAGTGCGATCTAAGTACAGCAAGAGAGTAGCAGACCAGAAGGATCCACAGCACTAGCGCACGGCGAGTGCAATCCAAGTTTAGAAAGAGAGATGGAGATCAGACGGATCCACAGCACTAGCGCAAGGCGAGTGCGATCCTGGCAAGACAGATCAGATGAGATAGCTGGTAGCAACCGCTGCTCCAGCTATACTCCAAAAACAAAGATCAGAACGACTTCCTGCCGACCACCGCTGGGACAGGACAATCGCAACAGACAAACAAAACAGATATGCAATCCCAACTTCACTAGGGAACCTGCCTAGTGCAGTCCCAGGAATTACTCTAGGCTAATCTTCAAACAAAGAGCAAGGCTGACACTCAGGAGTGTTCCACAGGACTAACCCCTAAGGAATGACCAGCCCAGATCTGTGATATCACATGGTATATATAGAGCAAGCCTACAAAGGATGTGACTAGGCAATCTGCATGACAAACATATGCAAATTCCTCAGCAGCAAGCTGCCAAACTGACAAAAGGTCTCTCTTCCAGAGACTTGCAGAATGCAGACCTGAACAGTGGTCAAAAGGCTGCCTGCCTGCGCAGGCAGCCGAGCTGATCCTCACAGTACCCCCCCTCTAGGGTTGGATTCCAGATGAGCCTCTAACCTGGTATTTGCAAAAGACTCTAACTGAAGACTCATGAAGGTCAGGACAACCCGACAAGGCCCAATTCCAGAGTCAGTCCAGCCGAAACCGACCTCATCGGAAGCAAACGCCACCGAAACATGCCCATCAGTACTACCAGTCTCAGTATAACACCCATCAGGACTGTGAACGCCAGAGAAGAAGCCATCGACACCCTCCAGACAATACCCACCACCAATTTAGTTGAACAAAGACATCCGTCTATCAAGTCCAGCCAGAATAATAAAAATTAAATAACCCTTAGGTACCTTCTGTTCTGCACCCTCACATATCCCAGTTGTTCTAGGGCAGAGGTGCCCACACTTTTTCCGGCTTGTGAGCTACTTTAAAAATTATGTCAAAATCTATATATGTACAATTTTAGGAGCACAATTGTATATACAGTATAGAATATGTAGTGTGGTCGGGATCTAACATGAAGTCATTTGCGATCTATTCAATGGGCACCCTTGATCTAAGGGAAGGCATACAAAAAGAGAAAAAAAAAAACCCTTACAATGCTTGGGCCAATTAACCTTTAAGGGGAAGAAAAATCCTTCCCAACTCCAGATGGCAGTAAATTCCGACCCTTGATCTCCTTCTTGAACTTCTTCTTTAGGGGGAAGCCAGTTAACTTTTCTGTATATTTTTGGGATGTGGGAGGAAACTGGAGTACTGCTTGAAAACCCACACAGATACAGGGAGAACATATGGACCCCATGCAGATAGTGCCCTGGGTGGGATTCAAACTAGGGACCCAACACTGTGAGGTGAGAGTTCTTCCATTTAAAATAAAGTACCTATATTCAAGTGAAAACAATGGACAGTTTATACTAATAGATTGGAAATAATTAAGCACACAATTCAGGAGGACAACGTGTACTGTATGCAGCCAGCTCACATATCTGTTGGTGAATTTAGACACAAGATACAATATCACAACTACCTTATAGCAACTGTACTCTTACCAAACTGCAGAACTCCACCACTATTACTGCATTAGTAACACTGTGAGGAAGAGCAATATGTGTGTACTTCCAGTTTTGTAAATTCTTAGTTAGCTGTAGTTTGAATGTAATAGATAATTTTTAATTGCAATAAATTGCAGGAAAGAAATGAAATAAACAAGAGTTTAAAATGTGACATCCCATGTTTATGATACTTTAAAAAAATGTAACAAAAGGGAAATTTCCCTTTGCAATGAAAACTGAAACAAATAAATATTTCCTTTAGTGGCTAGTGGTTTCAGAGTGACAAAAACACGCTCTTAGCTCATCTTGTTATAGTTCATACACATGTCATCTGTGCACTGGGTGATGAATAAGAAAGATGCATTTACTTTTTTATTCTGGCAGCCAATTACAAACTTGCTGTCCTCAGAGGCACTTCCGCCTTGCAGCTATGTTTCTGATTGATTCTTCCACACAACTTGAAAGTACCACAAGCATATTGGACAGTACTGCTTCAATGTCTTCTCCTTTATTTCTAGTGAAAGAGAGACTGAGGCCCATATTTATGAAAGTTGTAGAGCAGTGGAAAGCTGGCGTGACCCAACCTGCAAACCTGGAATGGAGTTTTTTTTTTAAATTGGCCTCTGTTGGGAGTCAAGTGTTTGCAACTCTCCTCTGGATCATAAGTTGATGTCACTATTAAACACTGTTAAAGCAGTAACATATGAGAACTTTATACATTTCAGGACTATTCAAATATATTAGATAAAATATTGCACTTCAGATGCTGCCGGTAACTACGGTTGCATCACTATTTCACTAACCTTTTAACATGTCTTGCTATGGGACACAGGTGAGGGTTACTAACTTACGCCACATAATACCAGACTTAAAAAAATGCAGCCTATGTTTACTCCTTACACGTCATCCTCTGCTCCCAAACAGTGTTCTTGGCCAAGTCCCTAAATAAAAAACGAATATAATTTTCACTCATCTCAGTACGCATATATTGTAGTATGCAAATTAAAGAGGAACTGTAACCAAGGATTTAACATCATCCCAATCAGTGGCTGAATACCCCATTCCCATGAGAAATCTTAACCTTTTTTCGAATAGATTATCAAAGGGGTCTGTATGGCTGATATTGTGGTGAAACCCCTCCCACAGTGTGATGGCAGGACCTAGGTCCTGACAGTTTCCTGTCTGTGAGCCTTGCTGCATTGTGGGAAATACCAGCTGTTTCCAACTGCCAAGCAGCCAGTATCTCCCTCTGTGCATATGTAGATCTATAATAAAATCAACCTTTTAGCTTATTGCATTGTTAGGGGGTGTGGTTGTCGATAATGGTAGTTGTTACTGTCTGTTTTTACATGTCTGCTAGTAGTAAAGATGATTTGTGCAGGCTGATTGTGGATCAAACAATATGAACAAATTGCATGGCGAATACCAGTCATTTATTGATCTCTCTTCTATTTTTTAACTTCTTACTTTGCAATGTATTGATTTATTTTTACCCCTTTTCACTAAAGTTCCTCTTTAAGTGTGTTTGCAGACATACTCCATCACGATCCACTTGAGGGTAAAGCCCATCAGTTCTGCAGACAGTGTCAAGGACTTGTTGTTAGGGGGATACGTAGACTTAATTTTGTCTATGCAGGACCAAGTGCATGTTTTTCATATAGTCACAGATTATGCAGTGCTGTGCACAACAGAGCTCATGAATTAATTTTCACTTCACATAAGTTCTTTAGGCAGCTGGATGAGAATGTTTTTGTTCTCCACAGATAATCAAGGATGCTCAATAATACAGTTTTGCTTCTCAGTGGGGGCTGTAAATCTGAACAACCCCTCATGATGCCCACACATGGCAATTGCAATTTCAATGACTTTTAAAAATAAGAACAATTGCGTAGCGATAAAACAAAGCAAGCAACACAGTAAAAAAAAATAATATTTTCCAACAATTCCCCTTTCAGCAATGGACTGAAATACACATAGAATCAAATAGAAAGATTGTAATTACCGTAAAAGCAATTTGACAAAATTGTGAAATCATCTAGGAAATCAGACATTCAGATTGCCTTGTGTGGGACCATTAATCATTCAGCTGCTATAGATGAGACAAATATTGGCATGACTGTACATGTCATTAGCAGTTATTGCTGAGATACAGTTCATCAAGGCCTTCAAGGGGTTAAAGCAAACGTATAATGATATCAGTTGCCGCATAAAAAAATTAAAAAAACAAGAGTTTTCTTCCACATTATTTAGGGTTGATCTAGTTGGTTGGAACAATTTGGAACAGTTGGTTGGTTGCAACAACAAAAAAAGTTGTATATCAAATGTACCGCCTTTTTTTTTATTTTGATCTGTCTATATAAACAGGAGCAACTTGTGATCATAACATCCATAAAGCAAATTAAATTAAGCAGAGGATCTCTCCGGATTAAAAAAAAAAAAAAAAAAAAAAAAAAAGCATAGGCAATCTTTATTTAATTTCACAGTAAAAACTCTTCCCTACTGACAAACAGTCAGCAAAAACCATCCCAGAGTTGATCCTCATGAAAAACCATTTGTATTATAAACAATAAGGGTATGAATAGATTATATATCACCACAAGGTGGTAGTAAAGAGCCCTGAAGAGGGGATTGGGATGATTGGAGGGCATGGAGGTAAACAAGCATGAACTCCTGCCTGGTCATCCCTGTAATATGCCGACATGTAACCTACAGGTGTTTTCCTGAGCAATACCTCGTTCCCAAAAGTGTGCCAGTGGATGCTGCAATTGTGTGACAGAGGACTCATTCCACTGATCTGATTAGACCCCTGGGGTCATTAAAGAGGTTCTATTACCGTGACTTTGTAGTCATATATGGATTATGACAGACCCTGGTATCAACCAATACTAAACTTTACTTGAAATGTACCTGAAATGACAGAATATAAACATTTTATACATACCTGGGGCTTCCTCCAGCCCCCTTCGGCCTGATCACTCCCTTGCTGTCCTCCCTGCTGTCTCCTGTATTTTCCACTATGGTCCCGGTAACTTTGGCCAGTCGGGGCCAGTCAGTGCAGTGCGACCTTGCGCACTACTTCGTCATCATCTCAGGTTTACTTTAAACACAAAATTAAAAAAAGGAAAACTTCCAAAATAAAAATGTTTTTTTTCTCCTAAATCTTAATACATACTTTATTCACATGCACAAATTTTTGCAATTCACATGCAATGTTATTCTGCATGGATGATGAATTATACAAAATAAATATCCTCACAAGCAACAATATTTTAAAGACATTTTAGGTTCAGAATTATCATTTTTTTTCCAAGGTATCTTATATTGATTTTAAAGATATGCAAATTGCAAAACATTGGGCCTGTAATGCTGGGAATACACGGTTCGTTTCTGCTGTGCGTTTCTGCCGTGCGTTTCTGCTCTCGATCGTTTTTGCTGCTCGATTCATCTCTCGATTCTCTTATCTTCTGCTCGTTTTTCTTCTCTTTTTCCCTTCACTTTTATCAGAAAGCGAGCGCCAAAGAATCGAAAGTGAGATCGGACATGTCGGAAATTATCTATCGAACCATCTTATCAGCTTACAAACAAACCGTGTATTCCCAGCATAACAGCAAACGCAACAATAACACAATCTGTACAGCTAGTTTATATGTACCAAACAGTTTTGTTGAGATAACATTAGTTTATATAATTATTACAACATCTTTCATGTTGCTTTAATAGGTATTACAACTAGTTATGAATTATGCATTTTGTACAGTGATGTGAGAGATCCCAATTCAATGAGATGGAGTTATAAAAAGAGAGTCAGGCCTTAAAGAGGAACTGAACCCAAAAAAAGTCACTACATTGAGCCTCCTTATCCCTTTGAAATGAATGATTAGACACAAAACACTTGTGAAGGGCAATATAAAAGTATATATATTTTTGTGCAATACAACTATGAATAAAAGAGAATGGCAGGCTCCATCTTGCAACTCTCTCCCTCCATTTTGCAGCTCTCACTCCATGGGAGGTGCAGAGTCTGATTCTGTGGACGGTGTTACAGTTGGAGTTAGACATGCCCATTCACGCCCACAGAATGAGATTTGCAGCCCAGTGTCCTGAGGTCATTATCAGTCGCCCTGTTACAGGAAAGTGACAACTGTGGCTTCTGCTGCTGCCCTGCACTATACTGGCACATGCCTTGATAAAGTATTATTATTTTTTCTCTAACTATGCCTCCTGCAGTGTGAGATCGTCTGCTTGTCATTCTGTAGCTCTCCCCATTTGTTTTGTGCCAGATCCCATATCATGTCCTGTAGTCATGCAGCTCTCCCCTTTCGTATCCTGTCCGGCAGAGGTAGGGGGGTAACACTGCACAGGGAATCCGCTCTTATGTCAAACACCCCCACCCCCCTTCTTCACATACACACTAATAGAGGTTTGGTGCTTCACAGTGTAAAAAGGACTGTTATATTTTTTTATTGGATATTTGTTTAGTTTTATATAGCGTGAAGCATTAACAGTGAAGCATATATATGTATTCATGTTTTTTCTGGAAAAACTTGTTCAGTCCTTTTTACACTGTGAAGCGCTTCACTGATATTACTTCCCTCTTGCTAATTTCAGGAAAAACTTTTTTTGCCAAAAAGCAACCCTTTTAGATACACATTGGGCTTGATTCACAAAGCCGTGCTAACTGTTTAGCACAGGCGTGCTAAACAGTTAGCATGTGAAGTGCCGCTCGCGGACTTTTGCGCACGCAAGGTGCCGCGATCGCAGACATTTGCGTGCGATAACGTGGACTTTTCCGCAAAAGTCCACGATAGCGGAACTTCACGTGCTAACTGTTTAGCACGCCCGTGCTAAACAGTTAGCATGGCTTTGTGAATCAAGCCCAATGTCCCCTTCTAGTTATCAGTTCACATACACACTAAGAGAGGTTTGGTGCTTCACAGTGTAAGAAGGACTTTTTAGTGGACATTTGTTTAGTTTTATATAAAGTGAAGCATTAACAGTGGAGCATATATATGTATTCATGTTTTTTCAGGGAAAAACTTGTTCAGTCCTTTTTATACTGTGAAGCACTATAAGCGCTTTTATGAGCACTGTTTAGCCAGACTTACATTAAAATCGCGATCACGGTAAAATCGCTCAGTAAAAAGCGCTTATAGTGTGTCTGAGCCCTTATGCAGAGAAGGGGAGAAATGGTGAGGAGAGAAAAGCTGAAAGAGAAGGAAAAAGATAGTTAAGTGAGAAGACAATGGGCCTGATTCACAAAGCGGTGCTAACAGTTAGCACCGTGGTGAAAAGCCCTTTATCACGCCTAAACTCTGTTTAGGCATGATAAGTTTAGGTGTGATAAGTTTAGGTGTGATAAGTTTAGGCATGATAAGTTTAGGTGTGATAAGTTTTTAGGCGTGATAAGTTTAAGCACCAACTGGGTTAGCACCGCAGTGCACAGCTGATCAAAAGTTTTGCGCTAGCAAAGTCTGGTGCACTTTGCATCAGGGCCGGATTTACCATAAGGCACACTAGGCACGTGCCTACAGGCGCCTGATTGGCCAAGGGGCGGGTTTAAAGTATGTCCCTTTAAGATGGGATGTAGAAAAAGTAACACTAAAGCCAGAGCCGCCTGCCTCCTCTTTAAATCCCGATCCGGCGGCCGCGTTTTCGGCCACAAATACAGTGAGGGGCGGGCAGCTAGTGACACACACTAAGACAGTCCTTACATGCCGCTCTCCCCGCCCACCGGCCGCCGCCGTATTCATGCCTGCACGCAGCGCTGCAACTTGACAGCAGCTGCTGCATGCATAGGCGGCAGGGGCGGCGCGATTGTCTCTGCAGCCCACTGGAGATCTGAGGCTCTGACTTATTATGTGGGCGGTCGCGAGGTCGGTGCATTCATCCGGCGAAATTAACCTGCCTGCGCCGGTGTGATCAGGGGGACAGAGAGGACAACTCGTGGTGCAGGAGCAGCACAGTCAGCGAGGTAGGAAGAAGCTCCACCCCGCCCACCCCTGGCTGTCCATTAAGATAGCCGATGTATTTTGAAGTGACAGGCGGGGAGGGGGCGGAGGCAATAGTAGGACACGGGAGATAGCCCCGGCCGGCTGCACTGTGTGTGTGTGTGTGTGTGTGTGTGTGTGTGTGTGTGTGTGTGTGTGTGTGTGTGTGTGTGTGTGTGTGTGTCATAGTGTGACAGACAGAGACAGCGCCGGTGTGTGTATGTGACACAGTGCCCTGGCCCCTGGTGGTCCCTGGAATTGAGAGTGAGACCAACTTGCTGTGGCACAGACCAGAGAGAGGCAGAAATCCACAGTAAGTGACACAGTTCTTTAGCATGCATCATGCATGCCATGTCATAATTGGTAGGACTCTTTCACAGTAGAGCCCTTTTTAAAGTGAATTGGAACCCATTTTTAAATATAAAAGTCAGATACGTACCTAAGGAGAGGGAGGCTCTGGGTCCCATAGAGCGTCCCCTCTCCTCTCCCGGTCCCCGTCGTTGCGCTGGCTCCCCCGTAGTGGTATTTGACCATTTCGGTCAAATACCGCTGTTTCCCGGCTGAAGGGAGGCTTTGGAAATGCTTTGGGAGCCTTAGTGCTCCCGAAGTCGGGCCACTCAACACTGCGCACGCGCGAGCGCCCTCTATGACGCATTTGCGAGTGCGCAGTATGGAGCCGCCTGTCTTCGGGAGGACTCGGCTCCCGAAGACTTCCGAAGTCCCCGCAGCGGCAGATGCGAACAGGGGAGCCAGCGCAACACCGAGGGCACCCGGAGAGGAGAGGGAAGGCTCATTAGGACCGAGCCTTCCCTCTCCTTAGGTGAGTATCTGACTTTTTTTTTTTTAATATCGGTTCACATTAGCTTTAAGCGGGGAAACGTTGCTGCAGTTGTGGGTGTGGCCTGGGTTGAGGGGCGGAGCTTAGGGCGCCAGAACCCTTGTGCCTACAGGCTCCTCAGTTGTAAATCCGGCCCTGCTTTGCATAGAGTTTAATGGCGCTGCTTTCCGTACGTGACTTTGCGCGCGTAATAAACTTATCTAAACTTAGCATGCCTAAACTTATCACACCTAAACTTATCATGCCTAAACTTATCATGCCTAAACTTATCATGTCTAAACTGAGTTTAGGCATGATAAAAATGGTTATCACGCCTAAAGTCTTTAACTGGGTTATCACCGCTTTGTGAATCAAGCCCAATATGTTCAGTACAGCACTGCGAAAGATGGCGCTATATAAATCCTATATAATAATAGGCAACTGTCCCTGCGTACAGCAGGGACAGTTGTCTCTGTGTAGCTTTGTCCATGTTTTTTGCTACTGTGCATGTGCGCAGCACGGACCCAGCCTCTCACACACAGGAGGACGGGGCCAGGGAGCCGAGCGGGCGGCGTGTGAGCGGACGGCCGGATGTGGGGCGGGTGAGCGGGTGGCCGTGTGAGCGGGCGACAGACCCGTGTGGCCGGGTAAGCGGGCGGCGGACACGCGTGGCGAGACCTAGAGCCCGTTTTTAAACCAAGAGTACTTCTGAGCGTTTTTTAAATCAACAGTGATTTGAAAAGCGCTTGGCTAATGTTACCCTATGACTGTGTTCTCACAGCAGCGTAGTGATTTTTTCAAAAACGCAAACACACTGCATGTAGCATTTTTTGGAGCGATTCATTCAAAAATCGCTCTAAAAATCGCGTCACAAAATCGCATTCACAAATTGCTAGCGATTGCTATTGTGATTTTGGCGTGCACTAGTCCAGAAAGAAGAGGTATAGGGAGAAATTGAGAATAGCCTGAGATGGAGCAGAGATCTTATCTGTATTGCAGACCCACATCACACAGAGGCTACTTGCCTGTAATGTGACTCCTGTACCTGCCAGTCTCATACAAGTCTGATACAAGTCAGAAAGCAGCCCTCCTGGAGTCTAGGGACTGTCAAAAACTTTTCAATTTGTTTAACACCTTATTCAAACATACAGTCATTACAACAATTGGGAGAGACCAGACAGATTTTTGCCCATGGACCCTCCATGCACAGCTCTGCATCATGCTGCACTTTTATCAGCTAGCCCAGTGTTTCCCATTGCCTTACAACAAAGTTAAGTTTCTACAGTCCCTAAGCTGGCTGTCAGGATTCTCTTTTCATGGGCGCCTGCTGATGACTCACTGTATCAACAAACAAAGCTGCAGGGGATTTGCATAAGCAGGAGAAAATCTCCCATTGATCTCTGGGAGCCTTGCCACAGCAGAGTAAGTCACAGAGGGTGTGGCTTATCAATATAATTGTATATTATAGTTTATTCACATATTTTTGTAGATATATTGTACTGTTTTTGCCTACAATTTTTAACATGGATTGCAATGCTCTGTTTTAATATTTTGAGTTCAGTTCCTCTTTAAAGCAAACCTGAGGCAAATCTAAAGACAAAAAAGAGATACATTTGAGAGAAGCCTCTGGAGGAACTGTAAGGAGGGGTTTGTCCAGGGGGCTTAAAGAATATGTGAGCAAACAAAAGGAAAGAAAAACTTTACTCACCTGGGCCTAGCAGTCTACTGTATATGTCCAGCGCTAAAGTTCCTGTTTTCCAGGCTGCAGCTGTCCCTTCCATAAAATCGCAACCCATGGCTGGGTCTCAATTTTCTGTGCATGCGGTGGTGCACTGCATGCCTCTTGAGATCACGCTCTGCTCTTGAGCAGATCAAGTCTTAGTGGCTCCTGGCCAAAGTAGCGTGATCACGAGAGTCGTGCGGCACGCCCCTGCATGCATAGAAGACTGCGACCCAGCCAGTGTGTGGGTGCGCTCTGTGCATGCGCAGAAGACTGCCACCCAGCCAGGAGTTGTGATCTTATGGAGGAGACAGTGACTGCCTGGAGAAAAGCAGAAATTTAGCCTCCTTTTCTTAGCTCATGCATCCTTTGAGGTCAAGCAATATATCACGAGGAGTCCAGTGAAGGGGTTCATCAAGCCTCCAATACTCTGTTGAAGAATGTGGATCCAAACATTGAACTCAACCCTTCATTAGGAAAATACTCTACACAATTGACTTAATTTCAAAAGTGGCTGTAAATCATAGTAAGACCAGCATAAGGTCTGGTCTGTGTGCCCTTTGTCATGTGTCTGGACTTCTGACAAAACATTTTCACATGTAAAAAAATACTTAGACATGCCGGACCATGTAAGTGTGTGTGTGGGGGGGGGGGGGGGGGGGAGGCCCTCAATCTTAAAAGATGCTTAACCTTTGCCAGGGTAGAGAGCAGCATAGCATTCTCAAAGGAAACATCTGAGAATAAGTCTTCATTTAGGCCTCCAGGTGATTGCACTCCCAGCCAGTGGTGTAACTACAATTCATGAAAATTCAGCAAAACTTGAATGCCCCCCCCATATTCACACTCTTTCCTTTGCCTCCCCTTGGTACCCTCCGTAGCCTTGGGCCCCATCTCACAAGGGTCATAAAACAAGTGTGGCCATTATCATCTGCCGACCCATAATAAAAAACCGAATCTGAAGCATAGTCCCCTGTATCAGAGGAAGGAAAGGTTAGTAGTAGATGGGGCCCCCAAAGCTCTGGGCCTCCCTGTGATTGCAGAGGGGCTGCCCCCCTCTACTTATGCCCCTGCCCCCAACCTGTCTTGCCCATATTATTCCTGCGTTCATTAGGATTGGTTTTTATTTTCCCTAGACATCTGGCCCACATATGCCAGACCACAAGGGCATTCATTTAAGGAAATAACACCTTAGAATCAAATGTGGAGATGGAGAAATCCTTCAAGGCTATTGACACACCTGAATGGAGATGCTGTATTTAGTGCCTCTAATGATTACATTATAGTGCTGGTAGTAAAAGCACAGGAATGTCCATATCTGGGGGCAGGATTCCAAAAAATCTCTTTCTTAGGTATTGATCTCTTTATATTAGCTCTTACCAAGTAATTTCTAAGAGACTTTCCCTTCCTGTACCTTGGCGGGGTCCTGCAGATGGGGTCCAGCTGGAGTTGCACCTCCACCATTGGCCAACACTTCAAAAAGATATCTCTTAAAATCAGTGATTCCCTTCCCTCTTTGTCTGAGTTGTGTATTCTTAATGCTTCCCTACTCATGTCCCGTCCTCTTCTGCTAATTTCTCTCATGTTATATCTTCTTTTAACAAAATATTGTGTGAGGACTGAGGAGCACTGCACCTACATCCAAAAGAGTGTGTCACTGGATGTTATCCTCCTAAGTCTTATATACTGGCTATTAGGGAGTATGTTAATTAAATGTTTGGTAAAGCAACTACTAGCTAACAGAAAACTATTTTTATTCATCTATTTTCTGTATAAATCAGTCTCAAAGAACCCTTGCTTTTTCCTTGTGTCAACATCTAGAAAATGTAGCACCCGGGGGGTTACAATCCATCTCAAATTCAAGGGTCTCATGTCTAGTGTTCAATAGGGATGGCCCTGCTTAGCAGAACTCATTGAGAAGCATGTGATCAGTTTGATCAGCTGATTTGTAAGGTTCTGATTTGCTGGTCCTGATCATGTGTTAAACCAGGAAGTCATCACTGCAAATCAGGACCTTACAAATCTATCAGCTGGTCAAACTGATTACATGCTTCTCTATGAGTTCTCCTAATCAGGGCCATCCCTAGTGTTCAACTCTTCAGAGAACTGCTGTATGGGTAATGGCAGCAAATGCAGGAAACACGAGCTTCCATAAGGCGTGGAGGACACGTAAAGCAGGGATCAATTAAGAAGCACATGGGAACCAGCTGGCCCGTGTTTGCCTGTATACAGTACTCATGCTTGTGACAGCAGGGCCAGATTTTCATACACCATTGCGTATAAAGGCAGGGTCAGAGCTCTTCAAAAAGTGTAAGAGATCATAACATTTTTCTTGTGTACAGCAGTTTTGGAACAATAAGAATAGTATCTTATGAAAACAATTACAAGCTGTAATATGCTATTGGATTTCAGTGTGGTCATATTGATGTATCTGTAACTTTTGGTATTGTAATTACACTAAGGGCCCATTTCCACTAGGGCTATTTCGGCAGCGATTCTGCAGAGTTTCCCCGCACATGATTCACACGGGGAAACTCTGCCATAGGGGATGATAGGGCCGCAGCAGAATTTGCGGCGGAGGCTGCGAATCCCATAGCCGTGCATGGCACGGCTCATGGGATTCGCCTGCGATCCCGCCCACCCGCTCAGTGCGGCGTGCGTCTGCGAGACGCACGCCGCACTAGTGGAGACGAGCCCTTAAAGATAATGAAGCATTTCAGTTCTTAGATACAGAGGTGCTAAGCTTTCTGTTAATGTGCTTGGGATTGCCGCACAAAGTATCACTTTAAATAGAGAACACAATGTTTTGCTATCATACAACAATGCTTTACAGAGACCTAAAATCAGAAATCATTTTTATTATGTAATTCATTTATTTATTTTGTTTTTTTATGTTAAATGTCTGCTCAGTAAATATGTATATTTGCAGCAAAATTACTTCCCTATACATTACTGGTACATTCTTTGCCATTCCATCTTCCATATACAGTGCATTACATACTTTGCTCTTCCATCTTATTCATAGCTACAAGCTTCACAGTATTTTAAGGTTTCAGACAGACTCGTGATTTAAAAGATTTATAGAACTTTACATCCCAAACCAAATCATACTTTAGTAATTTTAGCTGCATATATTTGTTTTGGGAGTGTTGATAAGATCTCAGTGTCTGCCTTTTAATTTATCAAGATGATTAACAGCTTTTCGCGAACCCAAAAAGTATTCACATGTTTTAATATGCTTTTTTTTTTTTATTCTTTAAGCTGTCATTGAAAAGAACATTCACGATGACCCATTCTAACCTTCTTGGCAAGCAGAAGTCAACAGATTTATAGGAGTCTGTGGGGCATAACCGGCTGTCAATGGTTTTTATTGTAACTGGTCACTTTGAGTGCTATACTGTTTAATGTAAGTGTAACATTTTAATTTGTCAAGAGCTCATTATGGTACCCTGCATGGAAAATTACAAAACAATTGTTGTTTGGGTAATTCAGCTCGATGTAACACCATAATTGACATTCATTTCTTCATTAAATCACCCACACAGTGAAAATCTTACTCCACTGAAACATTAAAGTCTCGTAACCAATATAAAGTTTCAGCGCATAATGTCTGGATAATAATGTAATGATATACAAATAAATTTATCGGCTTCCAGATTAATCTCCCATGCATATGGAAATCTTATCCTGCAGCATAACAATGCGGATATGTATTTGCAGCTTTCATCTCATTCTTTCCCATTTCTCCCGTGCACATAAATGTAGAGGGTGAAACCCAGGTCAGCCTGACAGTTTGTGCCTAATATAAATGACTTACTGGGTTGCTTGCTCTTGGTTATTTCATAATGGTGATGTATACAATGTAATGTTCCACTGACATCCAGAAGTCATGGTCAGAATTATTGTGTGGGAGTCGGAGTGATTTTCTGTTTCTTGCTTCTATTAATCGCTACACCTTAAACCGCTGGAATCCTTGGGAGGTGTGGATTTCTGCATAATATAGATTTGTGTGAGTGTATGAGCCTGGACACAAATTGTCTGGCGTGATTATCTCGCCAAGAAGTACGCAGCATGGCACCTGAGTGTCACATTGCACAAATTAGCCAAGTGTTAAGGCAGTAGGAAAGTAGGACGTTTTACAAAAATGATTTGTAAAAACGAAAGAAAACAGGAGCAGTTTCACATTTACTTCCATTCATTGTCTTTTCCTCAAACAAGGAAAACACATTTTTATTTATATAGCGACATCTTTATTTATATAGCCGACATCTTCCGCAACACTGTACAGAGTATATTGTCTTGTCACCATCACCAACTGTCCCTCGGAGGAGCTCAAAATCAAATCCCTACTATAGTCATATGTCTAGTGTAGTGTATGTATCATAGTCTAGGGCCAATTTTGGGGGAAGCCAATTAACCTATCTGTATGTTTTTTGGGGGTGTGGGAGGAAACCAGAATACCCAGAGGAAACCCACACAGACACAGAGGGAACATACAAACTCCTTGCAGATGTTGACTTGGCTGGGATTTGAACCGGGGACCCAGCGCTTGCAAGGCAAGAGCGCTAACCACTACATCACCGTGCTGCTCGAAATAAATGATTCTTAATTCTCACCAAGAGAATTCCTACTCACTGTAAAGGCCTAATTGGAGTCCAGGTGAATATTTATTCATTTGTTTTTTAGCCTCTCATAAAAGGAATCCTTATGCAGTAGAGTATACCATGTATGTGTAACCCAGGGGTGTCAAACTCAATCACATAAAGGGCCAAAATCTAAAACCTAGATTGTCATAGGCCAAATTGTTTATTAAAATGTAACATTTATTGTTTCAAACTACGTCACAGAATTATAGCCACCATGAGGAACCTGCTCCTCCCCCTTCTGCAGAGTAGTGTAAAAATGCTGTTTAAAGTTGACCTGAACTCTTGCACAGGACAAAAGGAAAACATATAGAAATGCACCCTGAATGTATTTAGGGCTCTTTTCCACTGGCTGCGATCTGATTCAAAAAGCAGATTACAGATTCTCGCACAGCCGCAGATGCCCACCGTCCCCTCTCATCTCCCGATGTGGAAGTGTCATGAGCGGCAGCGGAAGTGATGCAATGCGGCAAGCAGGCCCGGGCCGCCCATAAGGCGGGGTGAAGCGGGTTCCTCAGGCTGCAAAGTCGGGGGGGGCTGCACCCGCCTGGCCATGGGGGGAGGGGCACGCTGAGCAGGAGGGGGTAGCAAACAGGTAGGGGGTATTGGGCACAGTGGTGGATAGGGGGGTCAGACCCCCCCTCCTTTACCTGAGTCCCCCGATCTGATTTCCCCCTCCGGCTATTAAGTGCAGCAATGAATATGGTCGGGCAGCGGGCGGGGATGACTCACCTTTTCTGCGTTCCAGCGTGCTTTCCACTTCCATCACTTCCTGCAATGCCACCCACTATACTGTTAGTGGACGGCATTGAAGGAAGTGATGAGAGTGGAACGCACGCTGGAACGCGGACGAGGTAAGTCATCCCCGCCCGCTGTGCCCAATACCCCCTTCCTGCCTGCTACCCCCTCCAGGCTCCCTATTCTGGGGGATGGGGTTATTATACTGGGGAGGGGGCAGCGGCGGCATCTCACAAGTTTGCCTCAGGTGGCAAAAAGTCTAGAACCAGCCCTGGCGACGAGGTAGCCGCATTCGCATCACTATTCAATGGAAAAGGGCCCTAACTGTGCCACTGATTGGACAATAATGGGGTGCTCTGAGATACTGCTCTTTGGTCACTTTTCTTTTTGAAAAAGTCTGTATGTGGCGCACTTATCAAACAACATTCACCAAGAGCATCAGTGGTAGATTAGCTAACTTTTCATCCCAAATATCAAACGGGCCCTAAAAACCTAATTGTGCGGTTGCACTGATCTGGATACTAACATATATATTTTGCCTTGCCAGGCAATGTCATGAATTGGCAACCATATCCTTGAAGTAAAAAAATGTTTTTATCCTGTATATTGATGTTCTCTTTGCTTCTAATCCATATGAAATATAGCTGGAGGCAATTCAATATGAAAGACTACAAAACACAATTATTCAGCGAAGTTTCAGAATTGTTTATTTTATGTATTCAGTGCAATAACTAAATGTTTCTAGCTAAACACACTTTATTTTTACTACTATTATACTAAATAATTATGTTGTGTTCTACATCAATATTCATCAGCTTACATATCACTCTCTCATTATCAGTAGAATAAATCAATTAACTTTTTACCCTTAAAATACAGCGTATTTGCATAATGTATTTGTAATCAATAAATGTTCCTCCTAAGCTATGCTAAAATTTCAGATGAATTATGTTTCACCATCTCCTCATCATAATCACACATTGTTTTTATGTTATCCCCAGTGGAAATAGAAGTTGATTAGGGTTATACTGTTTTGTTAATTCAGCTTTCTTCTCTGTCTTTTGTATTTATGTATTTTTTAATACACCTGAACCTGTTCAGTGAGGTTATTTTGACTCTGCAGTATTATTTTGATTTGCATGTTGAAGCTTTTTCTAGTACCTCCAATTTTTTGGGAGTAATATTGGGAGCAATAAATGTAAACTGTAAATACCTATGGGAAAATACCTAGAGTATTTATTTTATTTATTTACAGTATATACTTATTTACAATCTGTGATATTAAATTCATGCCATATTTTAGTTGTATTAAAAAATTCATGAAATAGTACAAATGTATGTTTAATTTTTAGCTTCATTTGTAGGTCTGTCTAACGAGTTTTATAACATCCATTTAACTGTTAAAGTAAACAAAGCTCAAACATGTGTTTACTATGGGCCTATGTTAACTACATAATTCCTAAAAAGAACCAGAGGTGAGAGGGATATGGAGGCTGCCATATTTATTTCCTGGGTGAAAATTGCTCTGTTCCACAAGGGGAAAAAAAAAAGTTAGACATACAAAAGGCTTGTGTATATTGCCATTCTAATAGATTTTTTGTGCTTAGAGATGTAAGAATTGACCTCAAAGGATCTAGCAACCTGAACTGGGGTTAGTAATGTCATACAATTAGGTCAGTATGTTATAATAAAATTAAATTGGACCTCAGTGAGTACTATGCTACCATTCCCATTAAAGCACAGAAAAATGCAATTCATTAGTTACGGAAGTATGTCTTGTCCTGAAAAAATACTATGGGCTTTCACTCCCAGAATTTATCCCCTGTAAGATACATGTGCTGTATGCTACACAGCATAAAGGTAATAACTGGTATTTTTCCTTTGTTTGTGTGTACTATATTATGGCACTATAACATGCAAACCACACCAGATGCTTACCCATTCCTATGCTAAGTCACTAATGCAGCTTTTGTTGACACACACCACCAGCCCATTTCCAAGTTTTGTGCAGATATTCCCTATCCTCCTCAATGCGATTCACATTGGCCAAGAGAACCATCGTTGAGTCATCTGTGGGCATGCATGCAAATATTGGAACTTAGTGGTTTCATGATTTACATGGGTGAGCTGGGCCTTCCTTTGTACAGTAGCTGGTGGTGTATTTTTCACTGATAAGAATGTATTGCAACAGGTTGTGCTAGCTGTAAATTGGACGTTTCTGTCACTTCAGGTGCATTTTAAAGGACTTCGGATGCAAGGGGGATTAAACAGATTTTACTCACCTCACTCATCATTATCAGCAGAAGAGAGAGACCCTTGCCAGTAGGTCATTCTGAAGCTTAAAGGACTTCGGGTGTGAGAGGGATGAAACAGATTTTACTCACCTAGGGCTTCTTCCAGGCCCTCGCAGCTGTCTTAGTCCCTCGCAGCCCCGATTCTCTTTGTTGTCCTGCTGGCTGCCCGGGGCCAGCTCTTCTGCGGTACCTTGTACTGAATGCTACATAAAATGTTTTAAAAATCTTTAAAATAAATTAGCCTAAATGGGGATTTCCACTAGCGCGAGCCTTACGCCTATCCGAGACAGATGCTGACACGTGTGCATGCCGATTATGCAAAACACATATGGAAGCATTTTTATCTTGGCCCTACTAAAACTTAAATCAAAAAGTTAACAGCTGGACTAGTTCAGCATTGCCCTGCAATTCTTTTCATTCCCCACTATCATTTTCCATAGTTTACGGGTGTGCTCAACCTTCTTCACTCAGCAGGCTTCCATTTCTCTTCCCTTCACAGGAATAATCAACGGACTGGAGAACAAACCATTCACTTTTTTTAACTTCAAGGCATCTTAGAAGAGGTTTCCACAATCGGAATATGTTCTATGCAACTCCAATTTTAATTAATTTTGGGTGCTAGCAGAAATTTCATTGTTACCATATCCAATATACAATAAATACAACAATTTCATTGCTACCATATCCAATATACAATAAATACGCAGCGTGACCAAGCGTCTTGACAGACGCGAAACGGCCGTCGCAAGTCCCACCTAGTGCCCTGGTTCCCCCACATCCACCGCACCATCACCAATGAGGACCACTAGATGAAGGTATCTTTTGGGTATGGTACCCTGTTTACTGTCTGCTATCACCTGCAATAAAGCACAGGACGGAAGGTGCCCGGAGTCATTTTCTTTTTCTCCATTGGAAAATTCTACTACAACTTCAGCAAGAATCAGATTGGACCCATAAGCCACCTAGGATAGCTCTAGAAATGATGCAGCTTCTTAGATCTGTAGGGGGATTGCTATGCCTAGTTTCTACAACTATTATGTGGCTGCTCAACATGCGCATAATATCACTCCTACCAAGGCAGGTCAGAAAGCACTTCTGTAGGTTACTACTGAGTAAGCGTTACTTTCTCTACTGACGGTTGATTCCATGGTTTGGTCATTGCTCTGCAACCTTACTCAGCTAGCTTCCTCATCTCCATATACTTTTCACACCTTGAAAATCTGGAAAAGATACAGATGCCTACTTCAGCTGCAGGCTTCGTCTTTCCTCTATGTCAATCTATTTGGAATACCTGATTTCCCGTCAGGGCTTTCTGATGACTTTGTTTGGCTTGTGAGCCTTAATTACACCTACAGTAGCTAACTAATATCCTTAAAGATGGAAAAATAGTCTCGAGTCGGCGTCTCCCTTAGCTGAAACCCTGTCTTGTAGACCGCATCAGATTTTCCATCTGCTGCAGATATATCACTTTTGGGCTTCACTAGGCCCTCTGCCTCCTGGCATTTTTCCTTTCTACTTCGAGAATTGGAGTAAGAACACCCCACTGGAAGGTAGTATTATCTCTTATTTATATAATTTACTTGCTATCCTACCACAATAAATCATGGCCTTTACACTGGCAAACAGAGAAGTCAAGCTTTCACTCAACTTAAATGGACACATTGCTTTGAAACCCTTATGAAGGGAAGCTTGCACTTTTCAATACTAGAGACTAATGTGAAGCTACTCCATAGAGCATTCCTCACCCCCAGTTTGGGTATCTAGGTTCTATCCACTGGCTTCTCCTTTATGCTATCTTGGATGCAGTGCCAGGGGTGCCATTTCACATATGTGGTGGATTTGTCCAGGGGTTTAGTCAAAGATTAGTGCTCTGGTAGCCTCCGTCCTCCAGGTCCCCTTTCCTAAAGACCCCTCTATATTATTATTGGGTACTAAAAGAATAGCAGGAGTCATCCATCTCATAGGCTGGTCCAGCACATAGCTAATTCTGCCAAATCATATCTTGCTTCACGTTGGAAGGATCTTATTCTGCCTCTGGATCATGTTATTGCCAGGGTCCATAGAGTTATGATTTTTGAATGTATGATTGCAAACGTGGAGGACCGAATATTACAGTTCACCAAGACCTGTATCCCTTGGGTGGATTACGCAGACAACAGGGGTTTACATTATATGTTATTTTTTGATGCTTAGATTATCAATGTCTTTATCCACACCATATCTGGTATGGTTCATATAGCTCTACGGGAACTAAGTTGGCACCTTGGTGCTATGGGCTTTTTCAACCTCAACTGAACTGAACTATTGCAAAGTCACATGTAAAAGCTTCTTTATTATTATCTTATTTTTATTTTTGTTCTTTCTCTTACTCTTTTTTACTATTCTACCTTCTTTCTGCTCTTTCTCTTTCTTTTCCCTCTCTTTTTCACCCTCTTTCTATGTCTCATGCCTTGTTATATATGGCCTGCTTATTTGTATAATGTGAAAGTATCTTATCCCACCCTGCGTGAGGTCACTATGCTTTTAACCTGGCTATAAATTTATTTTTTTCTCTTCAATAAAAATTATTAAAATTAAAACATCAACTATACTGGTACATGTTGATGTGATACATTACAGCAGAATAAGAAACATTAGTAGGAGGTCCCTGCCTTTGCGAGCTTATAATGTAGAGGGTAGTGAGTTGGAGACATTAGGGAAGGAGACACAGGGTTAGCAGATAAGACAGTGAACCTTCAATGTTACAAGCATTTTAGTAGCCTCCTGTAAAAGGAAGAGACACATTCGGGATATTATTTGAGATGGAAGCAACAGCAGGTAGTTAATGTGTTAATATGTGATTTAAGTGAGAGTGCAAAGCCCAGAAACCCCCAGAAAACGAGCCATAGGAGTTGAAATTACTGGGGTGTTTTGTTACATTGTAAATGTGGGTGGGGGAGCAAAAAGAAGGTAGAAATAGCACAATTTCTTTTGTTCAGGTTAAGTTTAAAGTGTCCCTAAACCGAAGGGGGAAAAAGAGTTTTACTTACCTGAGGCTTCGACCAGCCCCTTGCAGTCGCTCTGTGCCCGCAAAGTCCATCAATAATCCTCCAGTCTTCCGTTGCGGCTAAATTTAATTTTCCCTGACTGGTCAGTCGATGACCACTGCGCCCGCACGGCCCTGGCCACGTGTATCCTCATTCACGCTCCCCTCACCTGGAGCATCCTATGAGATTTTATCCTGCTGCACGAGTGGTGATGGGAACATGAACTAGGACGTGCGTGGCCAGGGCTATGCAGGTGCAGTGGCCATTGGCTGGCCAGGCTCGGGAAAACAAAACTTTGTCACAATGGGGCACCAGAGGATTGTTGATGGACTTCACGGGCACAGGGCGGCTGCAGGGGGCAGGTAGAAGCCCCTATGACTGATGACTCTTTTGCCTCCTTTGATTTAGGTTCATTTTAAGGAAATTAGATGACATGAATGCAGGGCCGGATTTACCCTAAGGCACTGTAGGCACGTGCCTACAGGCGCCTGATGATGGAAAGGCGACTCAATCCCCACCCCGAGTGCCTCCCTAAATGCAGAGTCCTGATGAGAGTGTAAATGCGAGGTTACTCACCCTGCTCTTGGAATTCCACTGATGAGATTTCCCTCTAGCTACTTAATACTGAGGTTCCTCTAGCTACCTAATACTTGGGGGCACCTCTAGCTACTTAAAATTAATGGTACCTCTGGCTACCTAATAATAAGGGGCACCTGTAGCTACCTATGACGGGCAAGTGAAGAAAGTCAGAAATGACAGCTGTGCCATCCAGCACACTTGGTGGGGGTTTGTAGGTTCATGGAGGGCAAAGTCTAAGGTGCCAGGACATCTGTGCATATAGGCTCTTGTAAGGTAAATCCGGGCCTGCATGAATGTAGAAACAGCAGATAGACAGTCAGGGACTCAAAGTAATTTTGGAGAGAGGTCTGGGGCTGAGAAACATATTTCAGTGTGATCAACATAGAGGTGATATTAAAAACCAAATCATTGGAAATGGAGAAGACGTCCAAGGATGTAGCCTTGTGCTTGTACCGGTAGCTTCCCTGCGCACTGTGCATAACTTTATTCGTATCTTTGGAATATAACATGTACTAATTTTCCTCCCGAGTTTTGGGGGAGAAAAAGTGCGTCTTATATTCTGAAAAATACAGTATTTGAAGCTGCATGAAGCTCATGCCATGGGCACCACAGCACCATGGGCGCCATACCTGCTCATGTCCTATACCACCATGCCTGCCCCTGTGCTGTGCCATCATGCCTGCCCCTGGGCCACCCAGTCACTCAGACCATCACTCAAATCAGATTAATTCTCATATCTGGGGAACATGGATTTTTAATTTATGTATGTAGGGTGCATTTGACTTGGCTTAGTGTTATAAAAGAGGACAGAGAGAGAATAAGAAGAGATATTTCCAAAAAAGTAACTTCAGCAATGCAACATCTCCTATGATGGCAGCTGCGGGTACGCAGGATACCTCTGCAGCCGCTTTTGTTCTCGGTACTGAGGCCTCATCCGTTCCGCTGGCGTCTAGCACGCCAGGGATGGGACTGTCAGTTGCTCATAGGGTCGCTGTCTCACGCGGGCGAACGCGGAGACAGGACCTTTATGCTGGAAGAAGGTGCATCAGCTGACCTGCTGGTCGGCTGATGTCAGAAGAGACTCACGGCGCCCGGATTGGCTGATTGGCAGGGGCGTGGCTGTGGGCTCTCCTCGCTGCTTCATAAGCGTTCTCCGCTCACTTGCAAACTGTCTGCTGTTGCGAATACGTCAGTGTTAGCGCTCAGACCTTAGACCAGTTCCAGTGTGTTTTGATCTGGGAGGAAACCAGGGATTTCACACAAGACTAGGATTATTGCCTTATTGTATTATTGATATTCTGTGTACGTCTCTGGCTTATCTCTGACTCTGATTTTGCTCTACGTTTCTGTACTTCTGCCCATCTGATCTAAGTTGCCGAACCTCTGCCTGAATCATTACTATTCTCTTGCCTTCTGATTTTGTACTGTACCTGCCTGTCTGTTGATTAACCTTGCCTGTCTGACCCTTCTACTCTCCAGTGAGCCCTTGTCACTGGAGAGGTGCTTTGATAGTATTAGTACCCACCAGCTCCTCTGGTGAGGTCTAGCTAAACTATCTAGTTACTATTGTTGATAGTACCCACCAGCTCCTCTGGTGAGGTCTAGCTAAACTATCTAGTTACTATTGTTGGTAGTACCCACCAGCTCCTCTGGTGGGGTCTAGCTACCTATTTAGTTACTGTTGCTGATAGCGCTCACCAGTCCCTCTGGTGTGGGCTCCTAGCTACCCAGGTTCTATCTTGGCTAGTACCCTCCAGCTTCTCTGGTGGGGCCTAGCACAGATTGGTTGCTGATAGTACCCACCAGCTCCACTAGTGAGGTTTAGTCAAGCTATCTGCCAATTTCTCTGGTAGTTCTCTCCAGCCCCTCTGGTGAGATCTACCCTCTACTGTTGCACCAAAAACTATTGTCACTACATCTCTGCTTTCTATACTTGCATTATTGGTGATACTGCAGATCACCACATAATTATTAATCAGGTATAGTCTGCATTATTGGTGATTCTGCAGATCACACAATAATCAGACGTCTGTGTTGCTACACCAATACGTTATACAATCGTTACAAGCAATATCCCAAGCCAAAAAAACACAGGCAACAATAACACATATACGCAAGAAAGGATGCTGTTTTTAATTGGGAAGCTGGCTCTGATGGCGGGGGCGCAATTTCAATATTTTCCATAGGCTCTATATTACCCAGATATGCCCCTGCCCTTAGTGTTCCTGAAGGTGTGTACATTTTTTCTGAAAAACATGGGTAGTTTTTGACTGACCACTTTCTTCCATGGTAAAAATGAAAAATGAACCACCTCAATCCTATTGAGAACCCTTGGAGCATCCTGAAGCAAAAGATCTATGTGGGAGGCAGTTTACGTCAGCTCTGGGAGGCTATCTCAAAAAGAAATTCAAACAAAAACCATCCACAAACTCGCAAGAATTGTGAAGCTGCCATCAAATAAAAAGTCCTATGACTCAGGACCTATGTTAAAGGGGAACTTCAGCTTAAACAAACATACTGTAATTAAGTTACATTAGTTATGTTAATTAAAATAGATAGGTAATATAATCTCTTACCAACACTGTTTTTAAAGAACAGGCAAATGTTTGTGATTTCATAGGGGCAGCCATCATTTTGGTTGAAAGGAGGTGACAGGGAACATGAGACACAGTTCCAATTGTCCTGTGTCCTGATCACCCCTCCCAACTGCGTGCGCTAGGCTTCAAATCTCAAATTCAAAATGTAAAAAAACAAATTTGCACCAAAATAGCAGAAGGTGAACAACCGCATCAGAAATCCCATCAACATTATGTGAAAAATGCCCAGGCAGATTTCTTTGATGGGGTGGAGCTTAGCTTTCCTGCAGCTAAAAATGAGGCTTGGGTAAGAAATACAAAGTTCTGATGCTGTGAAACTGTTAAGGTAACACCAAGCCTTTTCTGCTGCTGAGTAGATTTTTTGTCTTGAGGTTCACTTTAATACATAACTTGACCTGTTCAAATAGTTTATGAGAAAGATAGGAATGTGTAGGAGGCAATGGGCTAATAGGAAATTAAAATGCAGAAAAGTGCATATTATATGAAAATGTCTCACAAACATATATTCCCATGAACCATGCCAACAACCTGAAAATGAGTAAAAATAGCAACACAATTGGCTCATGACCTGAAAATGTGTAAAGATAGCAACAAAATTGGCTCTTGCCAAGAGCCAATTTTGTTGCTATTTTTACGCATTAAATTTTTTCAGTTCTTTACAACCTATAAAATGTTAAGAAACACTGTTGTGCATAATAATTTGGAAAAAAAAATATTTTTGAAAAACATGATGTTATCATCAGGAGATTTCTTCAGTACCATTGGAATTATGTGATTCTGTGCACCTGTGTGAATGTACATTACACATCTTTTTAGCTTATAGAAAGTATTTTAGCAAATCAATAGCAGTAGAACACTTTCTATTCTATAGGGATCAGGGTGTTTGAATCTTATAAGCATCTTTAATAACAATATTTTAAGCAAGATACAGAGAGAGGAAAAGAGAAAGCGAGAGGGAGAGAAAGAACAGTAAGAGAGCAAGCGAGTGTGTGCCCGCGCCCACGTGCATGTGTGTGCATCTGTGTAAAATTTAATCGATCAGTTAAAATAAGCTTGCCATTGACTGATAATGTTACTTTAGAAGATCTTGTCCACTGCTACCTGGTTAGCAATTCAAATTAATAATTGGGTTTTATTATTATTTTATTGCACCAAGTTAGGCATAAAAGAAATGTTTTGGATATGCATTGAAAGGAGGGAGACAGGGAGATGGGTCACTCATGCATTAACTCATAATATGAGTTCTCTAGCTCACAATCATTATGAATAAATCCCATGGTGTATGCATAATTAATGTGTAAACATTGCTTTCAAGGAGTTATTTAGCTGTAGATTTAAATACATATTTGAGAAGCAAACAGCAATGTCTACCAGAGCGTGAAATGACAGGTTTGCAAATGACATGAACATGTTTTCAGAGAAATTTCTCCAATACTGAGTTAAGCCCAGTCCTTAAGGTATATTACTTTGAATGTCCATGAATTTCTGCCAGATCTACTTCTCATCCAGCTTTATTCTCAGCAGGATTGTTGTGGGCATTGATTTGAGTCAGAAATTCTCTGAGTAGACCCCAAGGCCTCTGTCTCATCAAAGAGGGGGAATCTAGGTAAAATGTGCAATTGTCTGACCTTACATTGTGATTGGGAAATAGCAGAAGCTACAGAAACCTTAGGAAGGAACAATATTTCTTCTTAACCATCAAGTCAATAATGAAACTGAAATTCAACTCCCCTGTTACCAATACTACCCAAGCAAGTATGATCAAAATATTTCAAAGCAATGAGTTATTTTTACCTAGTCTTTGATGAACGACCTTCAGCTAATCTTTAAAAAGCTCAAGAAATGTTTGGTACACAATGGTAATTGGAATATTATGCCATTACTCTTATTTTCACAGGTATTAGTCATTATAAACTGCCTTCAAGAATAATAATACATTAAAGTTTCTGAAGTCTGATGGGGAAAAAATATTGCTTTTATTTATGCGATTGTACAAGCCATAGAATTATAACTTTCACCAGGTCGGCACGCCAGCAGTGATTGTTATTGTGAATACCATGGCAGAATTATTTTAAAGGGAGTGCTGACACGCCTACAGCAAGTGTTATTAGAAAAGCATTATTGACACACCTTTAACAGACATTCATTAACAATCCCGAAACGTACAGGAGAATAGATTCTATAATAATGTCCACACTACTGTATATCCTCAACTAAACTAATTTCTGAGTCTTTCAATGCTCTTGTTTTTCCCATTGGACTAAATATTAGGAATCATAGAACTACAGAGATCACTTCCTGTATAGGGCAGCGCTCTTATTGGATACAGTAGCTGCCCTTTACAACATGTCACTGCTAATCTGCGGTGTGTGAATTATGCCTGGAGTAAATAGGAGCATGTGGATTTTCTGCAGGACGGGGCCAGGACCGGTGGCAGCGGCGAGGTAAAGCAACTATGTCCCAGAGACGTCAATATTTCAGTAATGAAATGCTATTTCTTCTCCTGAAATATGTGATTACAGATCAAGTAACCTTTTCTAGTAGTAGATGATGAAGATTCCATGTCAGTTTGTGGATCTTCTAAAAATAGTAATAGGGCCTACCTTAAAACTAACATGTAGGCAGTTAAACTTCTATCAAACAAGCTACTTTAAGTAATACAGGTCTTGGGAAAGTGGACCCACTGTGTCACTAGTTTGGTCTGACCTGGGCAGGCACCCTGTGCAGATTAGCAGCCGATTAGCAGCTGATTAGCAGCCTGGGTAGATTGCTAGTGTAGTTCCTGTATTAATCAAAATATTAAATACATTGTTGTCTATATACTGTAAGAACCTGTAGTGAGAGGAATATGGAGGCTGCCATCTTTCCTGACCTCTATGCTAATGGTCTGACTCTGTTACTTTAAGCCTCAGGCCCAAAATGAACATGCAGATCAGATGCTTTAGCTCTGGTCTGACACCACTGGCTGCATGCTTGATGCAGGTGTGTGACTCAAAAACAACTAAAGCCAAAAGTTCAGCATGACAGCCGGGTAACTGGCATTGTTTTTTTCCTACAAGTTCCTTTTCAAGAATCCACTGTCCTTTCATGTCATACATATGTGTTTGATGCAGGGGCATGGCTGCAAAACTTTTAGGGGGCCCTCCTTCTCACATTCAGACCTCCCATCCTCTGGTACCCTATGAGGAGGAGGGCCCCAAACTTCTGCCTTCCTCAAGGTCTGATTTTCACTGCACGTTGCCCATGTCATGCAGAAGATCCAGAGGTAGGCAGAGACCAGAGAAGACAGTGACACCTAGTGGCTGCAGCAGGAGTGCTAAAGAGTCCCAATGGTGGTACAGGCAAGCCCCCGGAATCACTACTGCCACAGCGATCTGTGGGTATGACAGCAGCAGTGTAGCACGGGAGGAGAGCGCATGGGCTGCTATCCTGTAGTTACACCACTGCTTTCATTTTTGGTCCTGCGCCAGACTATTTATCAGGTTTATTGCATAAACTAAAATTAAAGCTGATAAGTATAACACTGTTCCTCAAATCTGTACAAATATCTTGTTCTTTCTGTTGTAAAACTTAGGCATTTTCAAAACACCCAGGCCTATGCAATATGCATGCGATTTCTGAAGGTAGTGAACTTTTGTACTAAAAGCCTCTTGCTGAGAATAAAACATATCATGCTCAAGCTATTTTGTAAATGCTGGGGCAAGTGGGCAGTTCAAAGCTTGCGCTGACCTTAGAAGCCTTTATGATCTCACTAATTGGAAGCGGCTAACAGGAAGATCTGATAAAACAGAATGATTGCCAGGGTGAGCAAATGAGCATTGAAGCTGCCAAAGATTCCACAGGAAACAAGATCGCTCAGCACAAACTTGTATGCACTCAAACTCTGCAAAAACTATTATAGAGAGGAAAGAAAATATTGTTTTGTGATAAATGACATCCCTGTCCCAGATTATCATATGACTGTTTACTTTTGCAGTCATTCCTATGTATGTTACAGGACAGGACATTTAAGTGAACCTGGCACAAAACCAGAACACCCTTAAAGTGTTTAAAATAGTCTGATAAGTTTATTGTTACTTGTTTAATTTTTTTTTTTTCAAGAGTAGTCTCATCAAATGTACCTGTTTACACCATACTGGATGCTGCTGTCTTGACTACAGCAAAAAAAGTATTTCTCAAAATAGCAGACAGCTGCAGAGAGCGTGTACTTATAGATGAAATATGTGAAAGAGAGCATTACAAAGGATTATGGCTGCTGGAAAGGGAAAGGGGGGATAATAAAGTAAAAAAATAAAAAAATGGTATTATTCCCTTTGAATAATGAACAAATATCAAGGGTGAATTTTGCAGTGCTTTAAATAAGACTACTAGTTAAAGCAAGTTTGTTTGTTTTAAATACATTATTCCCTTGATTATAACTCACTTTGAAAGATCATTAAATATCACTTTATATGTCACTGATATGTTAACGATCAGGGTTTTAATTACACTTAAAGTGGACCTGAACTCTTGTACAGGAGAGAAGGAAAACAGAGAGAAATGCACCCTGTATGTATTTATAGAGTTTAGCCTGTCTAATTCCCTCTCTTCTGGGACTAATCACAACTGTAATTTGATCACTCAGTCTCAGCAGAGCAGCTAATTTGTAAACACAGGATGGTAACCCTATGTCTGCTTCCATGAAAGCAGGAAGTAGACACTGCAGATTTATTGCAGGATTTGTATCAGCTGTAACAAAGAAGCGTTTTTCTTTAAAGGTTATTATGCTGTTCCTTATCTTTTAGAGTAGAGAGGAAGTTCTGAGTTCAGGTGTGCTTTAACCACTGTATAAGTACATTACCACTTTGGGCCTTTAAATGTTTGGAAACACCAGTTACTAAACATGCAAATGTATATACATGATGTTCTCATCTCCAGTTGACTGTGGGAGATAAAGAAGGTTGTAAAACTCTAAAATACAGGCTTAAGCAATACACTTTCTAATTCGATATTGGGTATTAACTGGAGAAATAAAAAAAAAAAATGTATTGGTATTCCAAAAACCAAGGACTGCTATAATTTAATATATTAACCTTCCTGGCAGTAACCTCAAGTCAGGCTCAGGGTGGAAAAAGCTATGTGTCTTCCAGTCCTTGCAGGCTATGGGTCCCTAGGGTGAGAACATTGTTTGTCATGAAGACAGATGGCGATCTCACTTTAAGGTTACAGCGCCAACTGGAGGACGGAGGGAGAATTTAAGCGCTGGATCCCAGGAAAAATTGCACAGCTTTTAGACCTTAAGACCCCAAGATCCGGAAATAATCATACTGCCAGGGAGGTTACATTTTAAAGTACATGTCCCTATATACATATTATAATAGAGCAAAAAGAAGTGGCTGTGGCGAGTGCACTGCATACATATGCCATGAACAACATACAATTAATGGTGCAACATCCGGAATCAATGTAGAGATTCATTCAGTAACGCAAAGAGAGAAAAAGCAATTCTAGGAGCAACTCATCCAGTATAAAATTTCAGCTTTTAATCATCTTCATTTAAAAAACATGACAACGGCATAAAAATATTGCATGTGAAAAGCAATGATACTTATCAGGTCACTGCAGTGGCATAGAGGTGCGGAGGTGTAGTCGACGGCCGTTTCGCCCCAAAATCAGGGCTTTCTCGACACCGAGCACCCCATAACTGTGGCAAGCAGGGCCTTATACCATGGGTCCCGCCCCCTCAATTACATCCACACCTGAGCGATCTGCCTGCCGGTAGTGTCTCCAACCAATCATATGCACGGAACATGCTGGGTGGAACCACACTCACCTGTATTGATCTGCTGTCCGTGAGCCAGCCAATCAGCTGGCTAGAGAGGCATTCACGCTTGCAGAAGCGCGGCAACGAGGCGCATAGTCAATAACATGACCATCCCCGTCGGGCCAGTGCGTCTCACCATATTTCCGGTTCCGCCTAGTTGGAGCGCATTTGCGTTCCACATGCTGCCCACCGAGTTACGTCAGTTAATGCGTCCAAAGGGTCGCATACATATACGTACTTAATGAAGGTTGCCACTAGCATCACCTAGTGGTGAAATAGCTAACTGATGCAAGGGGAATTAGGCTAGGAACACCACAATAACCACATAGGGACATACAAACATGAAAGTATAACACCACAATATCTGTTTAAAAAATACAAACAATCATCCTAGAAAGGCTAAATGTGAGGTCATACAGAACATTCAATTACCACTTTAGCTGCAACATGATGATGAAAAATTAAAATGTTTTGTTATTTAAACATGACAGGCTGTATCCATGGTCTATAAAAAACACACTTAACACCCCATGGTACATAACACTTTGCTGTGCATCCCCAATGCCAAAAAGGCTACATGGGGGTGGCATGGGGGGACCGCCACCACGCCAGGGGCGGCGGTGGACTACATCCACCCGCCGACTCCGGGACCGCAACTGAAGATCCTCCAGACCATAGGGTAAATAAACTTCCATCACATGACAACTCACAAAAGCATATACATTTGCACAAAAATGAAGAGGAGTTAATGAAAACATACTATATATTTTTTCTACATCTATATGGGGTGTCTCAATTTGCGACTGACCCGGGGGACATCTCCCGGGAAAAACGTCACCTTTTATCATAGAATCACCCCTCACAGTCATACTACATAGCTAATCCTATTGTAACGATCGGTGTAACACAGAGAGGATCTGATTACCGGTGATCTGCAGTATCACCGAGAATGCAGATATATACCCGATTATTGATGATCTGCAGTATCACCGATAATCAGATATATCTCTAACCTCTGGACACCTGAGTAATATGAGTGTTTGGTGCAACCGTATACTTTGAGGAGAGCACCCGCGTAGAGGGTGCTGGGCAGTACTAGATACTGCTCAGAGAACAGGTTCCTTCCACTGGTCCCCAAGGGGCGGAGCCAGACGGAGAGTGGGAAGGATGAGAAACTGAGTGACACCAAGGTGAAATGTCACTGACAGTACTGGGAACTATCTCCCAACAGGGAAGATAGTTCTCGAGGTCGGACAGGCCAGGTCGTTAACACACAGACTGATAAAGTACAGAGACAGGAGACAGAAGCGGAATCCTAAGACTAGCAGAGTTTGGCAACAGAGTATCAGATATAGCGAAGTACCTAATCAGAGATCAGAAGAGTGGTCAGGAAAGCAGAAGGTCATAACAAATAATCAACAATGCCTAGACTTGGGTGTGAGCTCCTAGATCATCAACACCCCGGAACTGGTCTAGATAATAACACAGATAATAACACAGATAATAACAGGATTCCTAGACTAAGGTGTGAGCTCCTTGGTCATCAACACCTTGGAAACTGATCTAGATAATAACACAGATACTGACAGAAGGTCTGAGTGCTACCACGTAGTGATCGCAACGCCAGACACCAGAGAAATGACCAGCACCCAGTATATATACACAAGCGCTCTCCGGCGCCACCCCTAAGTGCTGGACCAATGAAAACTGCTGGAATTGTCAACCTCCCGGCTTGGTCAGCTGACACCCTTCTGACTGTCATAAAGGCTCTGCCTCTCCGCGCGCGCGTCCTCCTGAACCTGTGTGGACTATCAGTCCTAGCCACACCAGACATGTGTTGTACTGTTTCTGCTGTGTTGGATGCGGAACCAGCCGCACCGCTGTCCAAGCATGCGGCAGTTCTTCCGCGTTCAGCAGTACTGTCAGAACTATGCCTATGTGTGCCAACATCCGCGTCTGACGCGGAATCCGCTGCCCTGTTCACAAAGCATGCGGCGGTTTCCTCACGCTCCGTCATGCCAGTGGATGCAGACCCACGCGTGCAACCTGCCGCGTTGGACGTGGAATCAGCCGCCTTGCTCTGAGTACTCACGGCGGCTTTTCCGCGTTTTCTCACACCTATAATGGGGAACAAATATCCATTAAAGAATGGCAGTCAGCAGACTCAAAAAATTGTCATACAACAGGGCCACATCAATTAGACCCTACGATGACCAATATCATTGTACTGCATAAATACACAACTGCCAGGTGGGACAAGAAAGAAACAGTGAAAAAACAACAATACACAAACCTTTTTTCCTTTTATTTCCCCCAGGTAGCCTCAAGAAGTGACCCACAATGGAGGATAAACCTCCCAGGGTACTCCATTATCATAGTGCCACCTATTACAAAAAAAAATGGCCATATCTAATTTTCATTGAAGCCCATAGGGCCTTCTGTTTGTAGTCTCATTATCCACTTGCTTTCAATTTGTAAGAGTAGCCGGTCGTGATCTAAACTTCCCCTAGAGTTTGCTACTACTTTGTCCACTGCAAAAAACTTCAGACAGCCTGCATCTGCATTATGTTTTTCTCTGACATGGTCAATCAATCTTTTTGCTCCCCTCCCATTCCTGATGGATTTGTAATGCTCCAAGAACCTCTCCTTTATGGCCCTCATGGTTTTTCCTAAGTAAATTAGATTGCATGGACAACTTATTGCATATACGACCATTTCTGTTGAACAGTTGAAAAAATGTTTACTCCTATATAGTCTGTTCATATGTGTGAAACTTTTTCCACTCTTCACATATCTACAATAGATGCACTTGGTACAGGGGTATGTACCCACAACTTTAGACTGATTTAACCAAGTCCTTTTTTGAGATGACTTGAAATCACTCTGTACCAGCTCATCCCGTAAGTTCTTGCACCTCGTGTAGGATATGCAGGGGAACTCCGCACACTTATCTCTTAGCATAGGGTCAGTCTGTAAGAGACCCCATGTTTTTTCTTATTGAATCTGCAATAATATCTTCCATTGATGAATGTGAAAAATGCATAAAAAAACCTTTTTCTTCTTTTTCTGACTGGGTTGCAAGAGGGCCGACCTATCTACACTATGTACCCGATTTAAAGCCGTTGTTAAAGAGACACTGAAGCGAAAAAAAAAATATGATATTATGATTTGTATTTGTAGTACAGCTAAGAAATAAAACATTAAGATCAGATACATCAGTCTAATTGTTTCCAGTACAGGAAGAGTTAAGAAACTCCAGTTGTTATCTCTATGCAAACAAGCCATTAACTCTCCGACTAAGTCGTAGTGTGGAGAGGGCTGTTATCTGACTTTTATTATCTCAACTGTAAGTGAACTGTTTACTTTTTCTCTGCTAGAGGAGAGGTCATTACTTCATAGACTGCTCTGAAAGACTCATTTTGAATGCTGAGTGTTGTGTAATCTGCACATAATATAGAATGATGCAATGTTAGAAAAAACACTATATACCTGAAAATAAAAGTATGAGAATATTTTCTTTGCTGCTAATCTTTTAGTAATTATTCATAGTACACAACCAATTCACTATATCATATTTTTTTTTTCGCTTCAGTGTCTCTTTAATACTTGGTCCTCACATCCTCTCCGAGAAAACCTGTTTTTGACCTCAGTTATCTGTTTTATCCCCTCCAATGGATTTGAATTATTCCGTTTCATCCGCACCATCTGGCTATACAGCAGACTGTCCTTCAATTTTCTGGGGCGGAAACTTTCATCATGCAAAACCATATCAGAGGCCATGTTCTTTCTAAAGGTTTTCGTAGTTATTCGGTTAGCAATAGAGTTGGGCCGAACCTCCGATTTTAGGTTCGCGAACCTGGTTCGCGAACTTCCGCGGAAGGATCGGTTCGCGTTAAAGTTCGCGAACCGCAATAGACTTCAATGGGGATGCGAACTTTGAAAAAAAAAATTATTATGCTGGCCACAAAAGTGATGGAAAAGATGTTTCAAGGGGTCTAACACCTGGAGGGGGGCATGGCGGAGTGGGATACATGCCAAAAGTCCCGGGGAAAAATCTGGATTTGACGCAAAGCAGCGTTTTAAGGGCAGAAATCACATGGAATGCTAAATGACAGGCCTAAAGTGCTTTCAAACATCTTGCATGTGTATACATCAATCAGGTAGTGTAATTAAGGTACTGCTTCACACTGACACACCAAACTCACCGTGTAACGCACCGCAAACAGCTGTTTGTGTAGTGACGGCCGTGCTGGACTGGTGCGCACCATGGCGAGAGTATACAGTGGCGGGTTCACAGAACAGGTGTGCAGTGGCAGGTTCACTGAACACAACAGGTATGCAGTGGCGGGTTCACAGAACAGGTATGCAGTGGTGGGTTCACAGCACAGGTATGCAGTGGTGGGTTCAATGAACAGGTATACAGTGGCGGGTCCACTGAACAGAACAGGTATGCAGTGGCAGGTTCACTGAACAGGTATGCAGTGGTGGGTTCACAGCACAGGTATGCAGTGGTGGGTTCACAGAACAGGTATGCAGTGGTGGGTTCACAGAACAGGTATGCAGTGGTGGGTTCAATGAACAGGTATACAGTGGCGTGTCCACTGAACAGAACAGGTATGCAGTGGCAGGTTCACTGAACAGGTATGCAGTGGTGGGTTCACAGCACAGGTATGCAGTGGTGGGTTCACAGAACAGGTATGCAGTGGTGGGTTCACAGCACAGGTATGCAGTGGTGGGTTTAATGAACAGGTATTCAGTGGCGGGTCCACTGAACAGAACAGGTATGCAGTGGCAGGTTCACTGAACAGGTATGCAGTGGTGGGTTCACAGCACAGGTATGCAGTGGTGGGTTCACTGAACAGGTATGCAGTGGTGGGTTCACAGCACAGGTATGCAGTGGTGGGTTCACAGCACAGGTATGCAGTGGTGGGTTCACAGCACAGGTATGCAGTGGTGGGTTCACAGCACAGGTATGCAGTGGTGGGTTCACAGAACAGGTATGCAGCCAGACAGGAACAAGTTAAGCCTAACTAATCTTTCCCTGAGAGACAGTCTGCAGCAGCTCGCCCTACTCTCACTAACGCAGGCAGCACACGAGTGACCGTAATGGCCGCCGCTGCCTGCCTGGGTGGGGCTCCAGGGGCTAGTGTAGCCTAATTGGCTACACTGGGCCTGCTGACTGTGATGTAGAGGGTCAAAGTTGACCCTCCATGTGCATTATGGGGCGAACCGAACTTCCGCAAAGGTTCGCCTGCGGGACGCGAACGCGAACCACTGAAGTTCGCATGGAACCGTTCGCAGGCGAACCGTTCGGCCCAACTCTAGTTAGCAACAATTTCAATTTTCAAATCTAAAAACTCCAGGTTGTTACCGCCCCAATTTGAGGTTAGGTGGAGATTAATATCATTTTGATTCAGGATGGATATCCAATTCTCGAATTCATCTCGCTCACCTGCCCAGATGATTAAAATGTCGTCAACGGACCCGAGCGGCAACTCCCCCCCATCCCGGAATTTTTTTTTCTAATTCCCAGCGCCCCATGAAGAGGTTGGCATAGGTGGGGGCCACAGGGGTCCCCATCGCAGTGCCAACCTCCTGATGGTACCACTGGCCGTCGAAGAGGAAGGAGTTGCTGGTTAGGACCGCCTCCAGGCCAGACAGGACAAACTTATTCTCCTCTGGATTCTCCTGGAGCAGAGGCAGAAAGGACTGCACAGCCTTCAAGCCATCTTTATGGCGTATCCTACTGTACAACGAGGTGACGTCCACACTGGCCAACTGGAAATGATCTTCCAATTCTATTTCTTCAAGTTTATTAAGTACTTGCGTAGAATCAAGAACAAAAGAAGGTAGGGCATCCACTAAAGGTTTTAATTTGTAGTCCAAGAACCGCGACAGGTTCTCGAAAACTGAGCCAATAGCTGAACAGATTGGTCGAACCTGGAGGGCAGGATAAATTCTTATATACTTTTGGTATACAATACTATATTGGTTTCCTGGGATTAGGCGGAATCAATTTATTGGCAGAATTCCAGCTCATCACTCCTTCCTCCACAGCATCCCTCAAGATTGATTTTAGTTTACTAAGGTGTTTCTCAGTTGGGTCGCCTCTAAGTTTACTATATGTTACTCCGTCTTCCAGTTGGCTCATACATTCATTTATATACATAGATATTGGCCAAAGTACAATGTTGCCCACTTTATCAGAGGGTTTTATTATCACTTCCCTCTGTGCGTTCAACCATTTGAGTGATTTTTTCTCCTCCTCAGTGAGATTGGGCTGTGCTTTTGGATAGACCAAGGCCCTTACATCCTGCCTCACTTTGTTATAGAAGAGTTCCAATGCAGAACCTGGAGTAAATTGCTAAATCTAGATTTTGGCCCGATATGTGACGGAACCTCTAACCCTTTCTGGGACCACACCTCTTTGTCCACCCCTTCAATCTCGCACATGTCCCTAATCCAGTTTGTTCTTCAATGGAAAATTCCTCACTTAGAATCATCGGGACAGCTATCTTCTCAGGGAGCACTGGGTCCTTATACAGGCCCAACTTCTTTTGGGATTCAAAGTACCTATGGCATGCAATCTTGCACACATTTTTAAACCATTTAATTTCAAATTCCACCTCATCAAATTCCACTCCACACTAGGGCAGAAATTTAAACACTTCTTGAGGAGTGAAATGCAAGATTGATTCAATTGCAGTTCAGATAAATTGATGATGTTTAAACTCTGTTGTTGTGTCGTCTCTGTGACCGTCTCAACTCCTTCTGATCCCATGTAATTTGGCTCTTTTTCAAGATACCTTTGCCCCTTCCTCTGCCTGTTGGGCCTTCTATGCCTCCTACTACGCCTTGTGTGTCTTCGTCCCCCAAAGGGGAGTCCTCATCAGAACAAGATCTGTTGTCAGGGCTGGTAGTAGGACTGCCGCACCAGGCTGATTGGGGAGAACTGTCCCCCGATTCAGGATTGGGTTTCCTAGGGTTCTTTTTCGGATTTTCCAGATTTTTAAGGGGCGAAAAGACTGTGGTCCTCAAGTGGTTAAGTCAGTTACCTACCACACACCGAGACCTGGGTTCAATTCCCAGCCAATGTGAGTGGCTTTTGACATGCTACAAATCCTTAAGCTTGCTAATTTTTCTCTTGGATTGATCATAATGGTACATGCTAGGCTGGCTTCAGCATGTAGTGTGTTGGTGGTGGTATAGTGGTTAAATCAGTTACCTACCACACACTGAGACCTGAGTTTAATTCCCAGCCATGGTATGTAAGCTGGCTTTTGAAATACTACAATTCCCTGTAAGATGAGACCCTCCTCCCTCTGCGAGGAGGGAGGGAGGAAAATAGATAGGTGAGGAAATAAATTTGAATTCCGTAAAATTCTGCGGAATTAAAAAAAATTCCGCGGAATTCCGTTTTAGAGCTATAGCAATTCCGTTCCGACCGGCGGAATCGGAATTGGCCCAATTCCGGCCGGAATCGCGGAATTTAGAATTCCGCGGAATCCAGCGAGCATCCCTATTTAAGAGATGCTCCAAACTACTGCTTTACTTTTTGTTTTTGTGGCTATACCAGTTATGAATGTGAAGAGTATCAGTGGCGTAGCTAAGGAGCTGTAGGCCCTGATGCAAGTTTTGCATTGCCTCCCCCCCCCCCCCCCCAAGCACTCTATACATAACAATTAATACAGCGCACCACAACCTGCCAATGGCAACTACAGTGTCAGAGGTGCAAGAAGGGGATGGGGAACAGTTTGTTAATGATTACCACTGTTCAATGTATCTATAGAAGTGATTATTATGAGCACAGGACCAATAGAGAGCTAATACTGTGTTTGAGGGGTGGGCCCCTCTGGCCCAAGGGCTTCGATGCGGTCGCTACCTTTGCATCCCCTATTGCCATGCCCCTGAAGAGCATGATATCCACACTTGTTTTATGACCCTTGCAAGATGAGTCCCCAGGCTGTGAGGGTCACAAGGAGAAGACAAGGGAAAGGTTGTGAATGTTGGGTGCCGGGGGGGCATCAAAGCTTTGCTGGAGGGCTCCATGACTTATAGTTATGCCCCTCCCTCAAGTAACTAAATAGCAGTTCAAATCCAGGCTTTTCTATATTTGGTGCACCAGCCTAGGAAGAAGCTAAGAATCCCTCCGTGAAACGGTCGTTAGGCCATGCACGACAGGCGCCCACTGCACCCTTCACAATCCCAGCACAGCAGCATCTTGTACACACAGATAAGTGTCAATTTACTGTGCACTTGTTTGATTTCATGCAGCATTTTGGCCTGAACGGTCGGCAGTATGCTGTCTGAATCACTGCTATTAAATTGCATAGTGCCGAATCTCTGTTTCTGTTTGTGCTTTTTTTCTATATTTGCCTGTCCAAACTGGAAGATAATAGTGAAGATACATGTACCCAATAGTGCATTGCTATACAATTAAATAAATAAAAAAAAAACCATTATATTTCCACAAGGTTCATCCATCAGACTCTGCATTTATTATTTATTGTCACATTGCATATTTTTTTTGCTGGGTCTGAAGTGTCCCAAAACATTTCAACAATTACTGGCAAATTTCTATAGTTCCAACTCCACAACTGGAAATCAAACATTTGTTATGTTTATGGCTCTCTTGAAAATAATATTGTGTTAATCATTCTAACATTTAGGTAATTGGGGGCCAATTCTGAAGAGGCTCCAGCAGTGTTTAATAATTATATGGTTGATTTGTTTAGCCTCCAGTCTCTATGTAATAATCAGACTTTGTTGACAACGAGTTTCTTTTCTGTTCCAGCAGACATGTGTCGATGAAATCTGGGCAATAATTCACTCCTATCTTCCTAAAGAGTTTTCAGGAAAAAATTATCTGTTAGACATGATCTTTTTTTTTTTTTTTTTTTAAATGTTCATATAAGAAATATACATTGAGCATCCAAAGCATCTCAGCAAAATAACTTTACTGAATTCCAATATTATGTCCACTGAATGAGACTGCTAGTGCATGTGAAATGTTTTGCGTTTGACCATATTTACCTGCTGTTATTGCAACAGATGTGTGCTGGTAGATTCTTTTACGTTTACCTACAGGGCCTGATGTACTAAGGTTCTCCAGGACTGAAGAACCCTAGATGGCAGGGAAGAACCTATGTGATCTGCATTATAGACTAGAGTTGCAACCATTGACAGGATCATAACAGTGTAAGTTAAAGTGAATATTGCTAATAAATAATTGAAGTTGTGGGTGTGTGATGTGGTCACCAGTGATGTTTGGATTTGCTGAATTCCAAATCCAACTAAATTTTGACATTTTGCACAGAAATCAAAATAAATTCCAAAATTTGTGGTTTTCGAGTTTGCATTGCGAAATTGTTATATTTAGAATGTTTTTGCTTTTACTAAACATTTTTTATGAGTAGTGCAAATTTGCATAAGTATGTTCACAATAGGTTGCAATTTCGCTTAGGCCTGGGACCCACAAAAGCAGTTTTGGCCACGTTTTTGGACCACTGACAATTGTATTTCAAAAATGCTTTGCTGATGAAGGTGAATAACGGTGAACCCACTAGAGCAATTGCAATTTGAGCTAATCACAATGGCAGAACATGCAGAATTTTGTGAATTCTAATCAATGTAAAGAATTTGAGCACCAAAATTGCTTCTGAAATCACTAACAAAATACTAGCAAAAAGTGTTTGCAATGCGCAATTCCTATTGGGTCCCTGGAATTACAACATTTTGCTTTTTTGCATAGAATTTTTGCATTATTTGCATAGAGGTTTTACATTCATGTCCCTTGAGCATGCTTAGTGGGGATGAGCAATGAAATTCATGGAATTCTGAATTTCTCAGTAGACATTATTCCTTATTTATGTAAAAAAACCTTTTATACATTACGTGAATGTAATTTAGTGGAGCGTTCAGAATTTACGAGTCAGAATTCCATGAATTGCGACTTTTAACTTTAGTTAGCAAAATTTGTAATTTGGACTCGTAATTCTGTGAAATTCATGTGTTTACCCCTGGCAAGTCACATGTACACACCGCAATAACTTTAAATTAAAGCCCACGTAGATTTGTTGCAAACGTTTCTTAGTGCTGGTGTGTACATCGGTCTTTGTATAGTCTGCTGTGATATTTGGAGAATTATAAGGACGTTTGGAGGAGACAGTGGTGACACTTTTTCTGGCGTACGTTAAAAAAGGGCGTCGGGAAAAAAGGGCGCAGGGTTTTAAACGATAAGCATGAATAACCTTTAAAAAAAATGTGCTATATTTATATATATATTAAAAATAATGTTTTATAAAGTTATAAATCATTAAATAATGTGTATAAAATCGGCAATTGTAAAAACGTTAATCTTCCCTGTTTAAAAAGTGAAATGTATAATAACGTTTTATAAAAGATTATAAAGAATTTTACTAAAGCTATACCTAACCCTACTCTCATACAGAACCCTCCCTGTACCTACCCCTAACCTCTAGACCCCCCTGGTGGTGCCTAAACCTAATACCCCCCGGTGGTACCTAAACCTAAGACCCCCCAGGTGGTGCCTAACCCTAAGACCCCCCTGGTGGTGCCTAAACCTAAGACCCCCCTGGTGGTGCCTAAACCTAAGACCCCCCTGGGGGTGCCTAACCCTAAGACCCCCCTGGTGGTGCCTAAACCTAAGACCCCCCTGGTGGTGCCTAAACCTAAGACCCCCCTGTGATAAGCATTAATAACGTTTGAAAAAAATATTGTGCTGTTTTTCGTTTAAAAATAATGTTTTAAAAAAGATTGTACTGTTTTCCGTTTAAAAATAATGTTTAAAAAATTATAAATCATTAAATAATGTGTAATCATGAGAAGCAGTTATAAAACAGTAAAAGTCTCCGGGCGCCGCTTGTAAAATTTTTCTCCGGCGCCCTTTTTTCCTGTTGGGCGCCCATTAAACGATACTTATTATGGGAGTGAATGGCGGCGCCCTTTTTGTCCACTTGCTTCTTTCTGTGCCTTTAGGCTCATGTACTGTAAATATACTCCTACCTAAACCTACTGTGTTGCATATAACTGTTTGGAATGAGAGTTTGCGTGGAAGTCTTCAAAAGACACTCTCTACAATGCCACAAATACCCTTTTATGCTGACTGCTTTTTGTCTGTTGAGGTACCAAAAGTGTCTTTAAAGCGGAATATAACCCTGCATTTCAACTTTGCTCTAAAACATTATTTACAGTATATTATATGCAACCAGCATTTTTTTTTTACTAGACCAGCATTGGAAGGGTTACACAGGGCTTTAAAGTCCCTAGAGATTTCTGCAACCAAATCCGAACTCGAGTTAGATACTTTTTGTTTACAAATATGTGTTTATTATGACTCATCTCTCTCACTGAGAAGGAGCTTGGAGGACAGCCAAAGAGATGTATCTATTGATAAACAGTTACACACTAACTAAATAGAATGTAACCATCTGAATGTCTGCACGGAACTTAAAACCTCTGTGTTTAACCCTTCCAATGCTGGTCTAGTAAAAAAAAAAATGCTTTTTGCATATAATATGCTGTAAATAATGTTTTAGAGCAAAGTTGAAATGCAGGGTTATATTCCGCTTTAAATATTATATTATGGCTCAGTGCTAGGCAACCAAGAGCATGTACACCAACACAGTGGATAAGATTTATCAAAGCATTACTGACAGTTTTTTCTTCTTAAACAGTTCTAATCAACAGGGGGAACTGTTCTACATGATAATAAGAAAATTCTTAAACCCTACTTAATAGCAGCAGTTTAGTGTGAATTTCTAGACCTGCACCACAGTTAGGAAAAGTGCAAATCCTTCTCTAAACTGCAGCAGATTGAGAAGTGCTTAATAGCACTTCTACAGATTGTGCAACGTGCAGGCTAGACATGATTTGTGAAGTGCTCCTCCCACCTTCTGATTCCTGTGAAGCTGTTCTGTCCTTAACCCTTCCAGTGCTGGGCATTGATTCCCTAAGCTTGATTTTTTTTCAGCTCTAATACATTTATATTATGGGCTTGATTCACAAAAGAGTGCTAACTGATAGCACGGCCGTTTTTCACGCAAATTTTCACGTGATCGCAAATTTTTGTGCGAACTATAACATTTTCGCATGCAAACGATAGCAGTTTGTGCGCACAAATTCGCGTTTATGCACGTAAATGTTATCATTTTGCGTGAAAATTCACGATCGCGCGAAACGTGAAAATTTGCGTTAACAGTTAGCACTCTATTGTGAATCAAGCCCAATATATTTCTCCTATTTTAGAACAGTTTAAGAAGGGAAGTGCAATAGCTAGTGCTTTCTTAAGATGTCTGAGACCGTTCTGCACAAATTTCTAAAAACCTACCGATATTTTGTCTCAGACACTCTTGATAAATGAACGCCACTGTTTTTTATGTTTAGAAGGGCAATTTCAGTTTACTTTTTCCTACATTGATTTTCATACTTCTTGCATGCAATGTCGACGGTGCAGGAATAATAGCAATGGATCTGATCTCCATTGCTGCCCTACTATTATCACTGGACCAGTATGAAAATATAACTTTTGTAAATGATTGTTTTATTCTTAGACAAATATTATGATGAATCTCTTCTCATGTTTTGCAAGTGATTTATTAATACATTCATTTTTCTTCTAAAAAATGAAAATGTTAGGTCCCTGAGGCATGATTCACTTTATGAATAGATTTTATTACATATCTCCTCTTGAACTAGTTCCATCTTTTCTTGTTTTGTTTTTTTTCCCTCTGCCAAGAAAATTGCAGCCACGAAAATTCACATTTTGTCAGCTACATCTGTCAGGTGAGTGTTATGATCCGTAAGTACAACTTATGCTGCCCATAGATGGACCCATTTTTTTACTTGTATAAAAGTCGGATTATATCTTAAAGTGAACCCGAGGTGAGATTTATATGGAGGCAGCCATATTGATTTCCTTTTTAAGCAATACCAGTTGGGCAGAGCTTGGACGCACGCTGCTTGTTGCTGGATGTAGATACACACAGGAGTGTGTCACCGGCAGCAAGAGATATTTTTACATGCACTTGATCAAGTTTCTATCTTGTATGTAGTTATGCAGCAGCGTTTTATACTATTAAAGTACGTTTTAACTTTTTACACTATGGAACATTTTGTATTGGTCCCAGGATACTTATGAGAGGAAGCAATGGCTGCCAGTATCCGCTATAGTTAAAGTATCCTGCGGGTAAGCAGGCATTTTAAGGGGGGTGACTGGCTCCTATCGACTATCCTTGGTGACGGCACCTCAATGCTGTGTGATGTTGCACTAAGGGTGTGTGTTGTGCATACATTATATACTGTATTTTTTGGACTATAAGACTCACTTTTTCTCCCCAAAAAGTTGGGAAAAAAGTCACTGTATCTTATAGTCCAAATGCAGGGAGTTCCTGACTTGTAAACACCTGCCAATACACACCTTCAACCCGCTGCAATGTCGGGGACTCCCTGTACAGTGCCCATGCAGAGGAAGACACAGAGGGGCATTGAGGAGGACACAAGGGTGATACAAAGCGGCATCAAGGAGGACACAAGGAGGACAGAGGTAGACACATGGGGGGCAGAGGAGGACACAGGGAGACACAAGAGGTACAAGGGGGCATGAGGTACAAAGGGGGAATAATCCACAAGATGCCCCTTCTGTTATGATCGCTTCTGCAGCGTTTTCTGCTGACTGCAGTGGTATTGCAAACCAAGCAGTTCTAATGTCATTACATGCATTTGCTTGCATAGTTTGGTTTGCACTTAAACTAGTTGCTGATTCCATCTGCAGTCGCTCTGAAGTTAATGACAGTTTAATATGCTTTTGTGTAAACAAACATTGTCTGCTGCAGTGGAGGGGCGGTCCCTTTCCTGCAGGCTGCATATCATTGTCTGCCTTTTCCTGCTATCAGCCTGTGATTAATTACCATTCACTTGTGTGGGAATCTGCAGGTCTGCTCCCATTGGATGACCTCAGTATAAAGAACTGCTTCCTGCAATGCCTCATGGGCTATCATAGTTTCAGACTATCTGTTACTCTGCTCGTGCCCCACCTCGTTCCTGGTCCGTGTGGACTGCGCTGACTCCTGCGAAGGGGTCAGCGAGTCCTCCTAGTTCTGCTCTTGTTCTAGAAATTGCTACTTGCTTGTCTTGTGTCATATATTGGTTCATCGCCAATATATACGCATACTTGCGCATTTTGTTATTTTCCTTGTATTCGTGTTACGTTAATATATCAGTGTCGCTGATATATACGTACACGAACTGTTTATTTCCTATGTTCAGTTAGTCAGTTTTCCAGCACGTTTTGGTAGTTTGCGCGTATCGTGAACACCCGTGCTGAGCTAGTTATCCTGTTCCTGGTCCTGTTTGTGGATTGCGTTCATCTCTGCGAAGAGATAACGAATCCTTCTGAATCCTGTTCCTGGTCCTGTTTGTGGATTGCGTTCATCTCTGCGAAGAGATAGCGAATCCTTCTGAGTCCTGTTCCCTGTATTACTTCAGTCTTAGTCAGAGTTCCTGCTTATGTCATATATCGGTTCATTGCCAATATATACATATGTTAGTCAGACGTTACGAATAGTTTCATTGATAGCTGTAATTGTAATACGCTAGGAAAACATACTTATTGTATATTTATCTGTGTTACGTTCATCTATCTCGATCCTGCTATTTCCTGTCTCTCCTGTCCTGTCTTTGTGAGGCACGCCATCGCCGCAACGCATTGGCTGCCTCATTCCAGTCTGTCTGGTTTTGGACGCTTGCTGTCGCTAAGTAATCGCTAGCTAGCAAGCGTTCATTCTGTCTACCTGTCCTGATCTCCTCAGTCCTGGTTTATGCGCTCAGCGCTACTTTGCGCTGAGACGTTATTACGAAAGTGTTTGTGGCTGTTCAGATCTGCACCGGCTCTGTGCACCACAATCTCCTATTGGAGTCAGTCCTCTCCTCCACTAAACTGGGGATATCCTGATTCCTTGTGCTGGTGTGTGTACCTCCTTCACGTCAGCTTATGTGTTGTATGCTGACTGTGGAGATTACACCCCCAAGCTTAACATTATGATAGCCCCATTACCAATCCCCATTGTGGGGGGGGTTCCCAGCAAAAATGACACTGTTTGTTATGGTTCCTGTACCTTTAAGAAATTTGAGAAGCTCAATTCTGAAACAGAAAATGATTTTTTTTCTGAATGTGCCAGGTTCCTGGCCAATCCTGAGCTCCAGGCTACTCCTGTTTCAACGTGGGCCCCCCAGCTAGTTTATGTTTTATTTAAGGGAAGATTGTTTCAGTGGGCCTACGATGTCTTGGATCATACCAATTTAAAAGAAAGACCACTGGAATTTCTAGCGTTTGTGATCCATAACTGGCTGCGCAAAACCGATTTGCCTAGCCCTTTTGATAAGCTCCTGGCAGCTTGTCAATCAGCTGCTCCTTCTACTGCCTACAAAAATAATCAGCAAGCAGATAATTGTTCTGATAACTTTTCTTCTGCTAAGGCAGCAGGGTCTAAAGCCAAACGTAAACGCTCCAAAAGAAAAGCGTTACAATCAGCGGAGTCGTTGCCCTTGGCGACTGCGCATCAGATCTGTAATGAGACTCCGCCAGTAGTAGATAATGAAATTCAGTCACCATTCAGGGGAGTCAAATGGACCTATGAAACTACTAATGAACTTTCATTGCTAGCCAGGGAAAATAAAAGTTCTTGTTTAAATGAATTATCTGAATATGATTATGAAGATATATTACAGAGTATTGAACAGATCAATTTATTCGTGCAGCAAGGGAAATTTGCATACACTACAGTTCAATACTTGCTACAGGTATTGGAGATCCTTAGGAATAAGAAATCGGCCAATCACCTGCTAAATAACCCAATGTATGTTTCTGCCACTAACACATTTGCAAACTATGATCAGCCGGAATGCTCAGCTGTTAAATATGCATGGGATCCTCCATTTGAGAAAGGAGAGATGGAAGCCCTGGTCTATGAATGGAAGAAAGATGCAAGTTCATTTTGTCAGTTTTACAGTGCAAAGAGTGAATTAGTATTGAATGCATGCATTCAGTCTGCCTATAACCTAATAAAAACCGGTGTGTGTGGGTATGACTTTGTGGCTCCATTGATCGATGTGTGGAGAATGATTCTGGACGATTTTTATGCGATTCAATCAGTTGATACCAGGGAAGACACACTGTCTAGTGGAGATTGTTCCACTTCCTCAGTTCCTGAGGACTCGCCTGCTTCAGCACCTTTGGCTGATTCAGCGAGTGATTCAGAGCTCCTTTTGTGTGAAATTGAAGTTCCTGTAATTCCACCCTGTACCATGGATAACTCAGTGTTACTTCCCAGTAAGACAGAAATTACTAATACTTCCTTAATCTTGCCATGCACAAATTTCTCAGCAGAGGACCCAGAGGTCCTGCTGACTTCTGAGTCCAGCTTAGCCAGTACTCATGAGTCTTTGTTCAGTGAAACAGACACCAGAAAAATCTTGCCTGTCTCTGCAAATACTTCTGCAGAAATTACCTGTGTTAATAAAGTTCAACTCCTGTCTGATCCAGCAGATGCCAATAGATGCACTACATCAGTTTCTGAGTCCCAGCAATCCTGTCCAGAAATCTCAGAACCCCAACATCTGAATTTTCCAATTTCACAATTGAATGGTGATTTAGATGCGCAAACATTGTGTTTTGATCTTCCTGTTTCTACACCTCACTCTAGTCTCATGAATAACTCACAGCGTCTGCTATGTGAGTCCGAAATCGCAGAATTATTACCGTGTTCAGAAAATGTTCCAGTGAACTTGCCCTGTACCATGAATTGTGCAGTAGATCTCTCCAATGAAACTCAGGTCACAGAATCATTATGCTGTCCAGCAGGTGCTTCCATGGTTTTGCCCTGCAGTGTGGACTGTTCGGTGATCCTGTCCAGTGAAGCTGTGGTCACAGAGTCTTATGCTTCACCCAGTACTTGGGATACTTCAAACCCTCTAGCAGAACAGTCTGAGGCACTGCTTACCTCAGTTGGTGTTACAGTAATATTCACTTGTCTAGCAGCTGTTTTGGAATTACAGTCTGCTCTAATAAAACTTGATGAATTTCTGCCCAGCGAAGCAGAAGCCATTGAAATATTGTCCTCGTCAGCAAGTGTGTCAGATACCTTGCCCTGTACACAGTCTGATTTAACCAATGTTGTTGAGTCCCTCTCCAGTGTTGTAACAGCCGAGGAACTCCAGCCCTGTCCTCTGAATGTTTCAAAAGTCTTGCCCTGTAACATGGATAATTCTGACTCGCTGGAAAAAATAATAGAAATCTCAGAATTTCAGTCCGGGTTAATGAGTGTTTCTGAAACCCAGCCCTGTATCCTGGAAAATTCTGGTTCTCTGGCCGGTGTGGCAGAAGTTCCTGAGTCCCCTTCCTGTCCAGTGAGTTACTCAGTTTTGCCTAGTTCAGTGGGGATTGCTGCACTACTGACTTGTTTTGCAGCCCTTCATGAGCTCCAATCCAGTGTATTTGATGAGTCTCTGTCTAGTCCAGAAGAAGTTATGGGAACCCTGTCTAGTTCGGTGCATACATCAGAAGATTTGTCCTGTCTTGTAAATGCCCCTGAACATGATTTGTTAATAACTTTGCTGGAATCAGAGACATCTAAGTCTAATCCTGCATTTTTTAGTGACAATCCAGTAACTGTGAAGTCTAGTCATGATGATTTTTTTTTGCCCAGTCCTGGTTTCGGTCCTACCTTGACTGACTTTGAGGTTTGCAGTTCCTTGACATGCCCAGAAGTCTCTCTTGTGCCAGTGTGCCCAGATGTGCTTCGTATGCCAGAATGCCCAAGTGTGTCTGTGTTGGCGTGCTCACACGCTTCCCTAGTGGAGACATGTTCTGATGTTGCCGGTTGGCCTGCATGCCCGGAGATGGTTCTGGTCCCTAAAAACCCTGATCTTGATGTTTGTCCTTGTGACCCTGACTCTAGAGTTGCCCTGGGTTCCATAGGGGTTCTTGATGGTTCTCCATGTGAACCTAAGGGGCGTTCTGACCTGTGGGGATCTCTTTGGAGCTTCCAAGTGTTCTGGGAGATCTCTGAGGAAACTTGTCCTGGTACCTTGGACTGGTTCAACGGTGGGTTTTGTGTTGGTGGGGACAGTTCCGGTGGGCATTGTAAAGGCTTTGGCGTTTTTGGACAGTCCCGAGAAGGCGGTGGGTATCGCTCAGAGAGTTTCTGGGGGCTTTTCTCTGGAAGTCGTGGTTCTGATGGGTATCACACTGAGGCTTGTAGTACTGACGGGCATGGTTCGGTAGGTTCTGGTTCCAATTGGTCTAGTTCTGGTGAGACTGATTCGGGAATTTGGTTTTTTCGGACGGATCCGACCTTCATGAATTTTCAGTCAGATCAGTTTGCTGGATTTCCCACTTCTGATTTTTTGGTTTGGGTGGTTCAGGAGAAATATGTCAGTTTTCATAGGCGTCCAGAGGCCGCGTTTAAGGGAGGGGGTACTGTTATGATCGCTTCTGCAGCGTTTTCTGCTGACTGCAGTGGTATTGCAAACCAAGCAGTTCTAATGTCATTACATGCATTTGCTTGCATAGTTTGGTTTGCACTTAAACTAGTTGCTGATTCCATCTGCAGTCGCTCTGAAGTTAATGACAGTTTAATATGCTTTTGTGTAAACAAACATTGTCTGCTGCAGTGGAGGGGCGGTCCCTTTCCTGCAGGCTGCATATCATTGTCTGCCTTTTCCTGCTATCAGCCTGTGATTAATTACCATTCACTTGTGTGGGAATCTGCAGGTCTGCTCCCATTGGATGACCTCAGTATAAAGAACTGCTTCCTGCAATGCCTCATGGGCTATCATAGTTTCAGACTATCTGTTACTCTGCTCGTGCCCCACCTCGTTCCTGGTCCGTGTGGACTGCGCTGACTCCTGCGAAGGGGTCAGCGAGTCCTCCTAGTTCTGCTCTTGTTCTAGAAATTGCTACTTGCTTGTCTTGTGTCATATATTGGTTCATCGCCAATATATACGCATACTTGCGCATTTTGTTATTTTCCTTGTATTCGTGTTACGTTAATATATCAGTGTCGCTGATATATACGTACACGAACTGTTTATTTCCTATGTTCAGTTAGTCAGTTTTCCAGCACGTTTTGGTAGTTTGCGCGTATCGTGAACACCCGTGCTGAGCTAGTTATCCTGTTCCTGGTCCTGTTTGTGGATTGCGTTCATCTCTGCGAAGAGATAACGAATCCTTCTGAATCCTGTTCCTGGTCCTGTTTGTGGATTGCGTTCATCTCTGCGAAGAGATAGCGAATCCTTCTGAGTCCTGTTCCCTGTATTACTTCAGTCTTAGTCAGAGTTCCTGCTTATGTCATATATCGGTTCATTGCCAATATATACATATGTTAGTCAGACGTTACGAATAGTTTCATTGATAGCTGTAATTGTAATACGCTAGGAAAACATACTTATTGTATATTTATCTGTGTTACGTTCATCTATCTCGATCCTGCTATTTCCTGTCTCTCCTGTCCTGTCTTTGTGAGGCACGCCATCGCCGCAACGCATTGGCTGCCTCATTCCAGTCTGTCTGGTTTTGGACGCTTGCTGTCGCTAAGTAATCGCTAGCTAGCAAGCGTTCATTCTGTCTACCTGTCCTGATCTCCTCAGTCCTGGTTTATGCGCTCAGCGCTACTTTGCGCTGAGACGTTATTACGAAAGTGTTTGTGGCTGTTCAGATCTGCACCGGCTCTGTGCACCACAATCTCCTATTGGAGTCAGTCCTCTCCTCCACTAAACTGGGGATATCCTGATTCCTTGTGCTGGTGTGTGTACCTCCTTCACGTCAGCTTATGTGTTGTATGCTGACTGTGGAGATTACACCCCCAAGCTTAACACCTTCATCATGGATGCACCAGGTTTAGTATATATTTTCCCCCCTTGTTTTTGTCCTCTAAACGCACCTAAAAAGATGTGTCTTATGGTCAGGAGCATCTTATAGTTCGGAAAATATGGTACTATGTTGAGTATTTATTCATGCTTCTCTGGGTCTATGACTGTTAAGAGCCAATTGGAAAAATAATCGTATTGAACTGTGTGGAACACAGCAGGATATATTGACAGTGTGAAATTGCCTACTACAGAGGATACTGCTGGCAGCCCAGGGAGTGACTATAGGTACCTTGGAACACTGAGCGCAGCTATACGTAGTTGATTTTAATACCAGTTACCTGGCTGTCCTGCTGATCCTCTGCCTCTAATACTTTCATCCATAGACCCTGAACAAGCATGCAGCACATCAGTTGTTAGTGACAATATTGTCAGAACTGACAAGTTTTTATGCATCAGTAGTGTCTGAATCTCACACATGAAACAAGCATGCAACAAATCCAGTCAAAATTCAGTTGTGATCTGATCTGCATGCTTGGTCAGGTTCCATGGCTAAAAGTATAAGAGGCAAAGAATCAGCAGGACAATGCAGAAAAATATGCATTGTTTAACCACTTAAATACCAGCGGTCTCTGCCCCCTTAAACTCTTGAGGACCGCAGTGTTAATCCCCCCAATGACCAGGCCATTTTTTTTAAATAGGCCACTGCAGCTTTAAGGCCAAGCAACACAGCACACAAGTGATTCCCCACCCCCCCCTTTTCTCCCCACCAACAGAGCTCTCTTTTTATTTATTTTATTATTTTTTTCAACAAATCGGCCTATTTTTAGTTTTATTTAACCTCCTGCCCCCAGCTGGCCAATCATGGCAATCGGCTGTCTTAGGCTTCTACCTATGAGAGCCAATCGCTCTTTAGTGTCCCAGGGGGACAGCCGTGTCACACGGCTGTCCCCAGTACAGCGCTGCTGCAGATCGCAGCACTGTACAATGTAATTAGATGGCGGTTTCACCGTCTAACAGTCTCCCGAGCTGCGATCGCCACTCGGAGACTGATGCGCGCAGCCTGCGCGCGATCTCCGGCACTGCAAGCCCCAAGGACCTTACGCCAATCGGCGTTAGGTGGTCCCGGGGCTGCCGCCGCGGCCACACCCACCGGCGTGACGCAGTCAGCATGCAGTTAAGGACCAGAGACCGCTGGTACAAGAAACAGCGGAATCCCGGCAAATCACCGCACATACCCACTGCAATCGCCTACACCGCCGCACGTCAGGATCCTGGGCCACCCACTCTGCCACTCTCTATGATGGCAGAGTTCTTTTCATTGGGTCCTAACCCTGCCTATCTATGTAAGCCAATGGGAGTGCCTTACATTGATAGACAGGGTCAGGAGCCAATGAAATTGGCTCCTGACCGGCTCACAGGGCTCTGCCATCATAGAGACGGCAGAGCAAGTAAGCTGCGGTGGGGAAACAGCGGCGAGATCATCGGGAGTGACAAAAGCGGCGAGAAAAACGGGCGGCGTCTAGGAAATCTAGATTTCAATCAGCACGGTCCTTAAGTAGTTAAAAAGAAATACATATGGCAGCCTCCATAGCCCCCTCACTTCAAGGCTAAGTTTTTACTCTGTCCACTTTTGATGGACCAGACAGTAGACTCAAAACAGATGAGTTGAAGACTGCAAAGATTTTTCTATGGGGTGGTTCACATTAAACCTGTTCCTTTTGAGTCTGTTAAGTCTTATTGTGGAAAAATCCAACTGCACACATTTTTTCAAACAGTGGATTCAGTTGCTAGGTGCCTTTTCTATAATGGCAGGGGATCCTGTGAAATACCCTATGCACTGTACAGTACATCTATCGGTAGAGATGTGGTACTTCTTCAGCATTGTGTAAATCCAGCCTTTAAAAAATGCCCCATAGTCAACCATGTAAACCTGGAAAACCACTATCCAGTTTCCCTTTGTTTGCTTTTTTTTGTCTGTCCACCCTACCCAATGGTAGACTTCTAGTAAATTAGAAAAACATAATAATGTTGAGCGTGGTAAGGTGATCAGAAGCTGATCATAGGCTGGGCTTTTCTATATCTTCCCTCCTTTCTGGAGATGGGACACTGCATCATCAGTGAAAAATGACTTCTGCAGGATCCTATGGGGGGAAAGGGGGAGGAAGTGTGTGCCCCTGAGGTCAGGGCACACAGAGGATGCAAGAGCTCTCCTGGTGGACCAGATGAAGAGCCCAGTCCATTATCATGAATATGGGAAAAAAAACATCTGAGCATGCACACAGCCATGGTGGCAGTTCAGGAATTCACAAATTGATTCCCAGGCATCACTATGCTGCCATCAATGACTCCAGTGCTCTACCTCTCCTATCTAATTCCACAAGAAATTCTAAGGGATAGTAAGTAAAAGTAGGCACTGTAATGTATGTTTTAGTTTAATTTTCAACACAACATATTTCATTAACCCTTTGCCTGCCAGTGGATTTGTCCTAAACGTGAACATCTACTGCCAAGCAGTTTTTAGACATGTTGCTCTCATTAGGTTTACTTAGGATTTTTGACAAGAAAACCTACATGAATTAGAACATATTACGTATTGCTTTTTCTGTAATGAATTGGGCTTGAACACTGAAACAAAATTTTGTACTTTTTTCTGAAGATGTAACAACATTTTTGAGTGAAATATGTAAAAAAAAAAAGTAAAATAAAAAATAAAATATTTTTCTGTTGTTTTTTTTTTTCAAAGAAGAATTACATTTACTGACAAAAATTTTACTGTTTGTAAAAGACTTGATTTTGCTGAATCCAACAATACCAGATATGTATTGGTATCCCACTTTTCCTCTCCTGGAATAGGTACGCCAATACAGTTAGATAGATATAGGTGCAGCCAATATAGGTAGCCTGGAATAGGTGCTACCAGTACAGGTAGCCAGATATAGGTGCAGCCAGTAAAGGTAGCCAGGAATAGATGCCCCCAGTACAAGTAGCCAGGTATAGTTGCAGCCAGTAGAGGTAGTAGGTATAGTTGCAGCCAGTAGAGGTAGTAGGTATAGGTGCTATCAGTAAAGGTAGCAGGTATAGGTGCCACTGTGGGGAGGGGGGATGACATCATCCTCCCTCCCTCCACATGGGGCCCCCTCTTGTGTACCCCTGCAAAGCTGTAGCGCAGCGGTGTGGTGTGTAATTAACTCACCTGCTCATTCTCCTGCTCATCGCTCCTTGCGATGTGTCCCTGCTGCCATCAGGCTCCTCTCTGGCTGCCCAATCTCTGTATGACACGCATAAGTATGCGTCATGCAGGAAAAAGGAAGAAGAGAAGAGACGGCTGCCGGCGGGGGACATGTGGCAAAGAGCGAATGATCATGTGGGTAATTACACACTAAGCGCTGCTCCAGCTCTGCAGCAATGCAGAGGAGAGGAGCCCATGTGGAGGGAGGAATGATGTTGGCCCCCCTCCCCACTGCTTCCTGGGGGACAAATTGCCAAATAACCTACTAGGTACTTTGATGGCAGTTGGGGCCCTTGCCTGCCAAAACGCAGCTAGTACGTGCTTGGCAGGGAAAGGGTTGAATCAAACACCTACATATGGGTGTATCTGGTCAATTCCTGGTTAAACCCGCACCTAGCCATTAGACCTGACACACAATAAAGGGTGAGGAGGGTATGTCTCCTATACTATGAAGTACAGGCATGCAAAAAGAAAAACGACTTACCATATTTGTTTAAAATGAGCACAGTAGAAACAATGTTAAGGCCTGTAAGAAATCATAAAATGCAATCTCACCCTAATAGGTACTGTGCCAAGCTTGGCACATATTTTCTTTAGTGACTATTTGCAGATAGAATTTTTGTGAGAGCTTATGGTGCTTAGGCATCTTAGGAAAAGTGTTACAGAAGAATGTGCTCTAATACCTACTGTGTATACCGTAGATGCATACATGAAAAAAAGGCATCTGGAGAAAAGGGCGCAGGCAGGCAGTGGTGTAACTACAAATCATGGAGCTCTCACACAGACAGAACATCTCTGCCGAAGCCTAACACAGAACTCTGCCTCTACCAATGCCCAACACAGAGCCGTTCCTCTACCTATGCCTAACACTTAACCCCCTTAATCATCCCCCCCCCCCAGTAGGGCCTAACCCTAAACATTCCCCCCCCCTCCCCCGGCAATGAGAGTAAAGTTGGTTGCAGGGAGTCTAAAATAGTGGGTGCCAAGTTTTCCTGCTGTGCAAAGCTGCAATTTACATAGTGCAAAGTCTCGGCATCCGCTATTTTGTGGGGGCCCTCTCTGCACCCAACTTTACTCTCATTGCTGCAAATCACAGCTTTTAGTGCCTACCCTACCCCGCCCCCCTAGTGTTGCCTTAACCACTACCCCAGTGGCGCCTAACCCTAACCTGCCCCTGGTGGTTCCTAAACCTTAACCCCCCTTCCCTGTAGAGCCACAATTGGCATAGCCAGCAGACTTGGTGCCCGCTATTTATCAGGCACTCCCCTACGCCCAAATCACAGCTTTTATAATATTGATGCACCACAGCTCCCAGTATGCCCGCCATAGAAGCACCACAGCTGACTCTGCCTGGAGGACAACCTGGGGCACCCCAAAATACTGTAGATCTGGGGCATGTGCCACTGATCTTTGGGACTAGCAAGGCCCCTGGTGTTACAGACCACTATACATGTGACTGTTTCTTCCTGACTCATCTGAGGGAACTTTAAGCAACCTATTTTATTGTTCCAGTGATTGGCTGGTGCAGGAACTAGTTTATTGGTATGTTTTATCATCTGCCTGCATTGCAGCCCCTGCAGATTCACAGGGCCAGCTTTCGGTGAGTGATTCCTTTTAGATTGTCAATTTCACATGGTCAGGCCTCCCAGGGCCTTATGCAATGCAGGTGTAGTTGGTACTGGAGACTGAAAGGTATATTGGCCTAACAATCTGTTCTGAGGTGTCAAGGCCTATCTGAAGAGGATCATTCATATACTGTATATCTAATAATCCAGCTTGTGCCATATTCCTGCTGCTGCTCTCCTGGGTGCAGCTTTCTCCTTTGTGAATAACAAATATTGTTTTATATAAGAGCTCCAACTGCCAGTCCTGCTGCTTAGATTAACACTGGCCAGTGTTTAGGGAAATTAACTTAAATGTTTATCTGAGTTTGATTTTAACAGACTGTTTATACATTTGTCATTTACAGTGCACTTAATAATCTACTGTGATGTTTGGGATTTGACATCTTTGGATTTTCTGGTGCTTTCTTGGGCCAAACCCTTCCCAGAGGCTTTGGAGGTGTCATTCTATATTGCATTCATTTGCAAGCAACTGTTGGTATTCCATTGTTGTCATAACTATGTGTTCAGATGCTATGACCTATCTGTTAGAACATATTGCTAAAAGGTAAATTGTTAATTTTATCCTAATTACTAGATCTCCGGATGCAATAAAATGTCTTATATTTTATATATTTTCTCATTATACTGCTAGTTTATGTGTATCACTGGAGGTTGTGGGTGTCACCAGAGTTGGACAAAGAGTAGGACCCATCTAACACAGCTACACCTATGGGTGCACTACACCCATTTGGGGGGCAATGAGAAGCTGGGGCACAATTTTGAGAGCACTAAACAGCTAGGGCACATCGTAGAAAGCACTATAAAGCTAGCTGATATGGTTATTTGTGTTTGCATTTTATCTGCGTTCATAATGTCACTTCTGGCATAAAACCTCACAGAGTATGATTATCATAAACAAACATTTTTAATCTTTTTGGAATGTTCATATTTCCCTGGATGCTCTTTAGAATGTATGGCTTTCCCATATAAGTTCAATAAAGGTTACTGTTTAATTAGCATTGCCATCCTACCCTGACCATTCATCATATATGTCCTTTTCCAGCTGACAGACAGAGACCAATATTAGATTTTTTTTTCCCTTTAACAGATTAATTCAAAATATGCCAAGTGTGGAATTTTCAGAGTTAGCTGCATTAAAGCCTTTCAAGAAAAATAGCACGCTGTGCTTTGCTTCACCACTGTCACGGCGCTAAATAAGTGAAATTAGTATTCCAAATAGAATTGGACAATCAGTATCTTTAATGAGAAATTGCTAGGTTCTAAAGGATTAATATGTTATTAAGTGCCGTATATCATTTCAGCAGCTAGGTTTGGTTTTTATTCCACTTCACAAGAAAATGCATGATTCTAAGGCTAACGTAAAGAGCGTGCCTTATGGAACAGAACAAAAGCGCTGGCGCGCTTATATCTCAACCCGAAGGCACCAATTTACTAAAATGGATTAAATATACTATTTATTCATAACCTCTTTGATCAAAAGAATATCCAATTTCCCATCCCTTTTTTTCTTTGAACTCAGAATAAGGAAAAAGTGATGTTTCATATGTGAAGGTTGTTAAGCAAGAGTCTAATGAAAAAGACGCAGTTTAAAATTATTTTCAAACATTAAAAAAAAGGTATCAAAGTGTGGAGAGGGAAATGTAATTGACCATACTGTGTATAAAAAAAAAAACCTCTCACAAACAAAAAAGATGAATATGAAATGTGACCTTTGTGATTTCATATTGATTCTATTAATAAGAAGGCCATAATGCCATCTAAATCCAGTCAGATATTAGATGAATGCTGGGTGAGGTATGTCATAGTGAAGGAGATTTCCCTCCTTTAATGTTTTTATAAATACAGAAATGTTTTTACAAAAAGGCACTTTCTCATTCTGCAGAAAACAGAGCACATTACATTTTGGAACACTTTAAGCTCCTTGTTAGATTGTGAGCTCCACAGAGGGACATTAAGGTCCCGTTCACATCACAAACGCGGATGGTCATGCGTACGGAACACAACGCATGCGAACGCACGCCATCCGCGTTTGTGTGCGTTGTGTGGCTGATCCCATCACTGAAAAGTGAATGGGACAGCCACGCGTTTTTGCAAAAAATGCGTGCAGCATGCGTCCTGGACCGCACCGGTCCGGAACGCATGCAGTGTGAACATCAGACAGTGCACTCTATGCACTGTCTGATGTCGTGAGTGTCGGCCACCGGCACGCGTTTCCAAAATGCGCCTAGAAACATGTGCAGTGTGAACGGGGCCTTAGCAACATGAGTTATTCAGTGTACTATGTAAAGCTCTGCAGAAAATCTCAGCACTATATACTGTACTATAGATAATATTAACCAGTTCCAGATTTCTGCTACGTATATATGTTACAGCCAGGACCCGAAGTTTGGCCAGAACTAGAAGTGGCCGGCCACTTCGGGTTCTGGCCGGCCAATGTGCGAACTGGCCGCTGCGCTGCGGCCAATGTGAGAAATGCAACAATTCCTGTAAGGTTAATGGGATGTTGTGGCCGCAGCGCAGCGGGCAAATGTATCACACATCTTACTTTATTCAATGACATTAAGCCGACCGGCTTTTTCTCTGCCTCTCTCCTCCCCCCCGCCTCTCTCTCTTCTTCTCTTATGGGCAGCCGGGCGGGGACACGCGTGTCCCTCCGGAGTCGTTCGTCGCGGCAGGGGAATCCTGCCGTTCTTGCAGAGCGGGTGCTGGCGGAAGCAATGTCTGCAGCCTCCCCGCTCTGCTCTCCTGCTGCGACGAACGACTCTCCTGGACACGCGTGTCCCCGCCCAGCTGCCCATAAGAGAAGGAAGAGAGAGAGGCGAGGGGAGGAGAGAGAGGCGGGGGGGGGAAGAGAGAAAGCGGGGAAAAAGCCGGTCGGCTTAATGTCATTGAATAAAGTAAGATGTGTGATACATTTGCCCGCTGCGCTGCGGCCACAACATCCCATTAACTTTACAGGAATTGTTGCATTTCTCACATTGGCCGCAGCGCAGCGGCCAGTTCGCACATTGGCCGGCCAGAACCCGAAGTGGCCGGCCACTTCTAGTTCTGGCCAAACTTCGGGTTCTGGCCGTAACATATATACGCCCCTGTGTTTACCTCTAGCAGATCAGGGGCGTATATTTACGCACTGTTTACTCACCGCCGCCAATCGCGATTCCAGCGCCGTTTCCGCCGCATCCACGTTCTTCTGTGTTCAGGGCATGAGAAGAATCCATTCTCAGCCCTGATCCCCGTGCCGATATGAATGGGAGAGAGAGTATCTCTCATTCATAACCCCAAGGAAACTGTTTCAAACAGTTTCGTTCCTATCTGCTGTAAACAGCAGACAGTGAGCTAAGTGTAGTGCCATCTTGTGGCCAAAAAGTAAAATACAACCATATACACCCCAATATACCATACTACACTCTTACATTCAGACAATTATTTAAATATTTATTATTGTTAAACCCCTTCCACCCCTAACCCATAGTTACCAAAATAAAACTTGTAAATAAAAAAAAAAAATACAACATAAAAAAAAAACCTACATAAATAGTTACCTTAGGGACTTTTTAAATATGTATGTTATGTCGATATATTAATGTTGCTTTTGTAAATAAAAGCCTATAATTATGTTTATAGTATAAGAAAAACACTAAATTGAAAAAATACACCTTTGTTTCCAAATAAAATATTATCGCCATACATTGTACTAGGGATGCAATTTAAGTGTTGTAATAAACGGGACAAATGGGCAAAAAAAATGTGACTGTTTTACCTACAATAGCACTTTTTTTTTTAAACCACAATGGCTGAAAACTAAGAAATGATGAATTTTTGCAATTTTTCTCTTCTTCTTCCCTGTAAAATGCATATATAATAAAATAATTCTTAGCAAAAAGTATTGCCCAAAGAAAGCCTAGTTTGTCCCGCAAAAAATAATATATAGATCGTTTCAGTGTGTTAAGTAGTCATAAAGTTATTGGCGAATGAATGGGAGGTGCATTATGTGAAAATTGCTCTGGTCTTGAAGTGGAAAAAACCTGTGGTAGGGAAGTGGTTAATAATAATGATACAAATCCATGGAGAAAAAAAGGAATCTCCATTCACAGGGGCACAAACAATGTCTTAAATGGACCCTGAACTGAGAGGCATATGGCGGTTACTATATCTATTTCCTTTTAAACGCTACCAGTTGCCTGGCAGTCTGATATTTCTGGCTCAGTAGTATCTGAATCACAAACCTGAAACAAACATGTGGCAAATTCAGTCAAACACCTGATCTGCATGCTTCTTCAGGATCTTTGGCTAAAAGTATTAGAGCAGAGGATCATCAGGAAAAACAGGTCATTTGCTCTGTTTCAAAGGAAATAAATATGTCAGCCTTCATATTGGGAGCAGGAAAAAAGGGCGCGGCTGAGGGTAGACAAAAAGGGCCCCGTCATAGACTTTAATGCAATTATCGTTAATACGGCGAAAAAAGCATGAAAAAAGGGCACTGCGAAAAATTTTGTTAATAAGATTATAACATTATAGTTTTTGAGGTAGTTATCATCTTAGAATTTTATAACGGTATATTTAATAAGTACAGATTTTATGCTTTCAAAGGTATTATCATTAATATATCTAAAAGGGTATTTCTGCAGAGGGAGTGGTTGGTGTTAGGCAACACCAAGGGGAATGGTTAAGGTTAGGCCCCACCTAGGCGGTGGTTAGTTTTAGGCAACATCGGGGGGGGGGAGGGGTGGTTAGTGTTAGGCACCACCAGGGGGGTGGTTAGGGTTAGGCACCATTTCTATTTAAACCTGCGTGCTGGCTGGCGGCGTCACCTGAGGAAGGCGAGGATTCGCTGAAACGCGTTGTGACGCTGCCAGCACGCTCTAGTTTCCTTGGTCAGCCACCCCAGTCCCTTCCATCTGGACCAAGCCCTCAGCAGGCCATGGAGGATGCAGCAGGCGGCTCCCCAGGTTTTCCAGGACAGGGCTTCGCCCTCATCTGATATGCTTGTATGCATCTAATTTCCGGTAAGTGCAATTGTGTTATGCGCATTTTAACTCATTAAAATTGGTTTTACAGTATTGAGCGCTCCTCCGCTTTCCATTTTTGCCACTAGGGGAGTGGTTAGTTTTAGGCACCACCAGGGGAGGATTCTGTGTGAGGGTAGCTTTGGGTTAAGCAGTATTGCCGAAAAACCTTACGACATTTAACGTTAATATTTATTTGTTATTATTAGGGATGCTCGGTAAATTCCGCGGAATTCTTAATTCCGGATGGAATTAGGTTAATTCCGATAGTCGGAACGGAATTGCTATACCTCTCAAATGGAATTCCGCGGAATTTTCCGGAATAACATACAAAATCTCTCTTCTCTCTCTCTTCTCTCTCTCTCCATAGCTGGGATTTGAACCCAGGACTGTAGTAGTAGGTATCTGTCTTACCCACTAGACCATTAACCACACTACATGGTAGTAGGTATCCGCCTTACCCCTAGACCATCAACCACACTACATGCTACACAGTAGCATCAATTCAATAGAAAAAGTTTCTATTGAATTGATCATAATGGTAGTATGGTACATGCTAGGCCAGCTTTAGCATGTAGTGTGGTTGATGGTCTAGTGGGTAAGACAGATACCTACTACACACTGTGTCCTTGGTTCAAATCCCAGCTATAGTATATATACATGCTTTTCAAAAAGTACAAATCCTTAATCATGCTACTTATTCTATTGAATTGATCATAATAGTAGTATGGTACATGCTAGGCCAGCTTTAGCATGTAGTGTGGTTGATGGTCTAGTGGGTAAGACAGATACCTACTACACACTGAGTCCTGGGTTCAAATCCCAGCTATGGTATATAAGCATGCTTTTCAAAATGTACAAATCCTTAATCATGCTACTTATTCTATTGAATTGATCATAATAGTAGTATGGTACATGCTAGGCCAGCTTTAGCATGTAGTGTGGTTGATGATCTAGTGGGTAAGACAGATACCTACTACACACTGAGTCCTGGGTTCAAATCCCAGCTATGGTATATAAGCTGCTTTGAAAATCTGCAATTCCCTACTGGAGAGAGAGAGAGCAACCCTAGTTATTATTTCTCGTTTATTTTTGCAACAGTAATTATCATTAATAAAGCTTGACAACGATGATTCTCGTTAGCAAATTTCATTAATACCTGGCATCAAATTCGTTAATATCCTGGGCCCTTTCTTCACGGCGCTCTTTTTTCATGCACGTTTCATATCCCTAATCAACTAATTTGTGATTTAAAGCTATCCCTATGTTGCTCGAAGAATTCTTGCCTCCACAATCCACATTTACTCCTTTTCATGTCTCCATTTTAGATACAGATCAGAGTTGAAAAACTGTTACAATTACCAAAAAGGAAAAAATAGAAAACCAGACCTCATATATGTTACGGGCAGATCCTGAAGTTGGCCACTTTGGGATCTGAAGCATCAAAGAGGTAGCTCAATGCTACAAACAAAGTGATTAGCAAGACCAGGCATTCAACCAGCTGACCTATATCCACTAAGGGTGTAAATCCAACAAGCAAAAGAAGACTGCTGGGTCTCGACCTGGATTTGGGGTGATTTATTGCAAATACCAAAGTGCAGACCACAATGTTTCAGCACTTGAGAAAGACCATACAGGTCGAAACGTCATGCTCTGCACTACTTTGGTACAATAAATTAGCCAATTGGTCCAAATCCAGGTTGAGGCCTAGCAGTCTTCTTTTGCACTTCGGGATCTGGCCAACCAATGTTAGAAATGGCTGGTCTACTACAGCCAATACTGAAAAACCTTGTTCCTTGTGGACTTAGGCTGGCCAGGATGCAACCTGTCCAAAGCTGGCCAGCCAAGTCCTGAAGAAAGGAGAGGAATTGCCTCTGCGGCAGGTACCTGCAATTTTCCAGGCTTCTCAACTCACCCTGTTGTCTTCTCACCTCTCCATGCTGCCCCCCCCCCCATCCCAACTTCTCTACTCTCCGTGTTCCTCTCACTCTGATAGGAAAAATGGAAGGGGGAGCCCTATAAAAAAGTTTTCATAGGGCAGCAAATACCTGCAAAACATGGGGCTGCAATAACAAGCCAAAGAGGCCACACACAGGTGCACTGCTGGGAGGGGCTGACCTTTGGAATTATATAGATTTCTGCCAGTGGCATAGTATCATTGGGCCCCATAGCAAAACTTTCATGGGGCCTTCAGATGTAGGCACTCTTGAGCAATGCCATCGGCCCCTGCCCTATGGATAAGAGTTAATTGGGCAATTTACATTCTCATGCAATAAAAACTGCATATAGTCCATGGGCACTGAGACAAAGTCAGATGGCCCATGAGATGATGAGATTGGACGTATTGGTTACAGCTGCCCTGTCCTATAAAAAACACACACTAGTTTTGGTTTGCTTTTTCTGAGAAGCATTGCCTGATGTGAATGATTAAGAATTTTTGACTTCCATGCAGTTGGAAAGGGTTATAAAAAGTATCTCCAAAAGCCATTTTGTTTATCACTCCATGGTAAGACAAGTTGTCTATAATGGAGAAAGTTCAGCACTGCTGCTACTCTCCCTAGGAGTGGCTGTCCTGGAAAGATGACTGCAAGAGTACAGCGCAGAATGCTCAATGAAGTGAAGAAGAATCCTAGAGTGTCAGCTAAAGACAAAAGCATATGCTAACGTCTCTGTTAGCGAATCAAATGATACATAAAACACATCAAAAGAATGGAGGTCATGGGAGGATACCAGAGCGGAAGCCAATGCTGTCCAAAAAAAAAAATGCTGCATGTTTAAAGTTTGCAAAAGAGCACCTGGATGTTCCACATTAGTACTGGCAAAATATACTGTGGATAGATGAAGCAAAAGTTGAATTGCCTGGAATGTGAGGAGAAAACAAGGCACAGCACACCAACATCAAAACCTCATCGTAACTGTGAAATATGGTGGTGGGGGCATGCTTTTCTGCATCAGGGCCTATACAGATTGCTATCATTGAAAGAAAAATAAATTCCCAAGTGTATCAAGCCATTTTGCAGGAGAACTTAAGGCCTTCTGTCCACCAGCTGAAGCTCAGCAGAAGATGGATGTTAACCAATATCACTCCAATAAGGAGAAAAGGACTGCGCTCCACAGCACTTAAACACTATACAAATTAACACCAATGTCACCCGTTTGTATTGGGGATCTGCAGACTTCACTCGAGTACACACTCTCCAGCAACGATCAAATCCACATAAGAAGTTGCGATCACAATCCTGCCCTCCCAATAGGAGTATAGAATTTCCCTGTAAAAAAATCGGGATATAGTGCAATATTGCCTGTTATGAACCACCCCGTGATTCACTTCATAAAGTTGTGCAATAAAGGACCTCCACTCAGGTATATAGGAAAGCAAGGGGGATCTTTGTACCCCCTTTGTGAGTCTTACTCACCAGATTCTTTCTTGATCTCTATGCATATAAGCCCTCCATCCTGGGCAGCAACATAAGACCTTCAGATATAAAACGGAACTCGCATAGTGTAAAAAAACTTTAAGATTTATTTCTAAAATGCTTAAAAAATATGCGTACCGGATTTCCAATCAAAAGAGCTTCTCTATGTGTGCCAGCACCGCCGCGGTTGGATCTCCGCTGCACGCCACAGTCCCCGCTCTGATTGCTTCCTCCTTCCGTCCTGCGTAGCTCCTTAAGCTCCGCCCTACGCGTTTCGTCATTCAACTCATCAGGGGCTGAAGATGGATGTTGCAACAGGACAACTACCCAAAGCCTAGAAGTAAATCAACAACAGAACGGCTTAAACAAAAGAAAATATGCCTTCTAGAGTGGCCCAGTCAAGAGTCCTGACCTCAACCCAAGTGAGATGTTGTGGCATGACCTCAAGAAAGCGGTTTACACCAGACATCCCAAGAATAATGCTGAATTTGAAACAGTTCTGTAAAGAGGAATGGTCAAAAACTACTTCTGACCATTTTGCACGTCTGATCTGCAACTACAGAAAATGTTTGGTTGCAGTTATTGCTGCAAAAGTAAGTTCAAAAAGTTAGTAAATCCAAGGGCTCACATACCTTTTCAACCTGCACTGTGAATTTTTACATGGTGTGATCAATTGAAACATGGAAACAGTTAATTCGTTTTGTGGTATTGGTTTAAGCAGACTGTGATTGTCTATTGTAACTTAGAGGAAGATCAGATCATATTGTATGACCAATTTGTGCAGAAATCCATTTAATTCCAAAGGGTTTACACACTTTTTACTGTATATATATATATATATATATATATATATACATATATATATATATATATATATATATATATATATGTGTGTGTGTGTGTGTGTTATTTATTTGACTGGATAGCTCATATAATCAGTTATACTGACAACATAAATATATACATGACTTTTACCTTTCATTACCTCAGACAAGTGATAGCAGGAAAGGGAATGAAATTATACAATGGTCTGGTCTTCTACCACAAAACATGTCAGGGCATAAACTGATGAACTGAAAATTACTTACTGACTTACTGGTGAAGTTCCTCAACTTTATGTTTCATTAACCTGTGCAATTATTGCATACCAAGGTACAATATCATCAGCTATATTTCTATGTGAACCAGTGGACAGTCCGTACCAGTGTTCTGTATATATTTATAGTGTCAGAATTAGAGCAAATTATGTTGCTCAAATTTAAAGAAACACTTTGAAAACACATCAGAACTTGCAGGAAAAAAATATACTGGATATCATATCTGTACTGATATAAACTGGGAATGAATGTATGCCACATAGTTTAAAAGTGCAGTATGGTGTTTTGGCGCTCCACTGTAACAATATCCACACTTCAAATCAAATTAGTTCATCAAGTCAGATCCTTGTGTCTTCCTTAATCCCACAATATCATCCAGGAGCAGAAATTCCGGCAAGAGCAGGGGCGCTGATCATCGCGGGAACGGCAGGGAGATGAGTGGATCCTCTTCTTTCCCCCCTACCGCCACAGCTGTCAAATTGATCACTACGATCCGACGGCGATCGCAGTGATCACGTGATCAGCAGCCGTGCGCAATGGCTGCTGATCACTGAGGGGAGATGGCAGCTGTCATATGACAGCTTAATCTCCCCTCTCCGGTGCGTACGATCGCGTCGGGACGGTTCGTTAGCGTGGACGTTGAATCAACGTCCAGTCAGAACGGTAGCACCAATTGATTCAACGTACTTGGTCCCCAAAAGGGCGCACTTCTCCTGCATAGACTTGCCCGATTGACGGAAGTGCAGGGACCCGGTATCGGAGCTACGGGAAGGCTGAGGATGGTGGCGTGGGAGTGATCGGAGCGTATGGGGCTGGTACACTCCAGCTCTGGTACACTTCAAACACTTAAACAACCAAGAAACAGCGAGAGACAGCTTGGGATAAGGTTTTACTGCAGGAAAGTTCAAAGGATCATTATTTCTGCTCTTTTTTATAGCTTAACCACTTAACGACCGCCTAACGCCGATAGGCGTCGGCAGGTCACAAGTGGTTTCCCATGGAAACTCGTTCGAGCGGCCGTTCCATGTCAGTTCATGGAGGGTGTCTCCGTGAACAGCCTGCGAGCCTCCGATCATGGCTCGCAGGCTAAATGTAAACACGCAGGGAAGAAATCCCCGCTGTTTACATCATACGGAGATCCCCGGCCTCTGATTGGCTGAAGCCTATCGTAGGCGGCGCAGGATGGATCGCCGTCCTGTGCCGCTCACAGAGTGAGGGAGAGGGAGGGAAGGAGAGGGAGGGTGGAAATCGCTGCGGAGGGGGGCTTTGGGGACCCCCCCTGCAAAACACAGATAGCCGGCGGCGATCAGACCCCCCCCCCCCTTCCCCAGCAGGACAACACTGGAGGTGGAAGTCTGGTAGCCCTGGCTGAAACCTGATCTGTGCTGTGGGCTGGAGAACCCACGCAGCACAGATCATTCAGAAAAGCCCTGGTCCTTAAGTGGTTAAAATACAGAGTGTGGTTTGTAAACTGCAAATATAGCAGAATGATGCAATGTTATAAAACAAAGCTATATAATTGAAAATAAAATATCAAAATGTTTTTGTTTGCTACTAATGTCCTATTCAGTATCTGTACTACACATATAATTCATTATATCATAAGGTTTTTTTGTTTGTTTTTTTTTTGCTTCAGGTTTTCTTCAGCTTCGATTTATTTATTCCTATTGTGTAAACACTTGCTGGTTTAATCTTATTATTAATAGCTTAAGATTTTAAACATTTTTTTTACAGTTAATTTTCTATTTGCTGCCGGTTTGCTCTCTTTACTTGACTTTAGTTCTGCCATAAACGATTTGTGATCTGTAAGTGCAGACAGTCTTATTCAAAGAGGCCAAGAGCATTAATCCATGGCAAGCATCAGAGTCCACACAGCAGTGACTTACCACCAAATGAATAAAATGAGATGGGTTACAATGAGTTGTTGCACATTGCACATCCAAGGCTCTGTTTGCTAGCTTATCAAATGAGAGGCTGATAATGAATTCATCATTGCTTAACTTAACTCAACATTTACTTGTTGGTAGCTTTCATTCATGTGTCATAGAGTAAATGTATGTTTTAATTCCCTACTGTTCATCCCTGTTTGCTCAACATATACCTAAAAACAAACACAGTAAATAAAAGCAAGCAAAAGGTTAACAATTATGATATATCATTAGATTGCAAATGGATGGCAGAAGATGAAAATGAAAAATAAAACAACATCAGCAGGTAGCATAGTAGAAATATAGACTGCTGTGAGTAAGAACAGCAGGAGTTTCTTAGCGCTACATATGGAGCCAAGTTTTGGTGATTGTAGAGATACCAAGAGAAATAGGGAAAAACATAGTAATTGATGAATGCGACCTTTGGGATGGAAGAAATGGACAATCCACAGTGCAGCTGTCGTGGAGAACAGGGGATGATAAAGGATGTTGACTGGCATGAATAATTAGAGCCTGCAATAGAAGAAAAGTGCAGAAAACAGCCATCTTATTTTATTTGGCTAAAGCCCAACATTCTCCAAACTAAATAGAATACAGTAGTTTTGTCAATATAGATCAATTGATTAGGCAGGCAGTCTCATCACATGTTTTCCTTCCTTCCAAAAGTACATCCAACCAGGTAACCATACCCAATTTCTTTTAAAACAAGTACAAACCAAGAGGAGAAAATTGAATTTTGTAGATTAGGAAGAGTATTTTTTGTTCCTTATTGTCTTCTTCCATGGTGCCATATACTCACTATAGGTCTACATCACAGTACTCAAAGGGCATGATGCCCAAACTAGTGGTAATATTGCCGTGCACAGACAGCGTACAGCACTATTACTGTTACTACCGGCAGTGTGAACCAGTGGTATTCAAGTAGCGTGAGCATTGCTACGGTAATGTGAATTACTAACGAGCATTACTGTAACAACACACGCACTACTCGAGTACTGCGAATAACAGCATAACTCACAGTACAGGTTCCCAGTAGAAACAGTAATATTGCTTTGTGATGTCTCTGCCCAGAAATGTTACTGCACTTTTGTGCATCAACCTCAATATCACTGAATTAATATCACCATGCCATTGAGCCAGCCTATCTTATGGTGCCCATACATGGTACAATTTTTTTCATCCAATTTTACCATTTCTATGTAGTAAAAGGGTAAATTAAGTGAATATACTGAAAGGGTAATTTAGGCAGTTCACACATACTGTATTACATAGTACATAGTAATGGTAAGATTGGATGAAAAAAATGGTACCATGTATGGGCACCATTAGAGAGGAGAGGAGCAGAGAGTGCAGTGCCAGCCACAGCATTCCAGGGCTGCCATAAGTACTCCTTGATGCTCACTGAAGTATTCAGCTGTTACTGCATTGGCTAAAGAAATAATAAGGGGGGGGGGGGTAGTCATAGTAATTGTCATTATAACTCTGGCTCTCTTTCACTTTGAAATTTACAGTGCAGGTCCATTTTAAAGAGTTCCAAGCCAATCAGGACAGGAGGAGGCCTGCCCACACAACAGATAGGTGACATAGCCCTTGCTCTCTTTTCCAGACATATTTCCCCTACCACTAACAGGATTGGGGGCTCTTTGTCCAAATCCCTGAGGCTGGTGTGCTACCTACTAAAGAGAGCAAAGTTTTGCAGTGCTATCCAATTTCACCGAAGCCTGAGTGATCAGATTAGCACCACTTCTCCAGATAAATGTGAACAGGGGCCTACTGAGATCACATACACATATGCCCACAGTTTAAAAGTCAAAGACCCGTCCATGGGCTAGATGGATGTCGCCTGATGGGGATCAGGAATTGATCCCTCGGGTGACATCGGTGGGCTGACACTGTACAGACAAGTGTATTCCAGTTTCAGAATAATTATCCTGCAGGGCTAACAATGCATTCTGCAAGAGGCCAAGGGCCGGTAGAGCGGTGCAGATGTAACATGACACAGTTGGCAGTCTGGCGGAGTGAGCAGGGAAAAGAAAGCTATCAGCCATCCCTCAGACGAGTTTATCCATCTGGTGAATTGCTGGCCAGGTGGAATTTGCAGCTGCTGTACACATGCCAGATTATCATCAGAGGTGGTTGTTTTCGGCCGTCTCATTCAACTTTAATTGAGCATGTGTGTGGGCCTTAAAGAGAACCTGAGGTGGGTTTTACAAATCCTATTAGCACGCAGAGGCTGGTTCTGCAAATAATACCCAGCCTCTGTTGCTATACTGTCTCCCCCAGCCCCCCCCCCCCCTCCCCCCTGCGCTCTGCTGTGAAACAGTATAGCAACAGAGGCTGGGCATTATATGCAGAACCAGCCTCTATGTGCTAATAGGATTCGTAAAACCCACCTCAGGTTCCCTTTAAGAGTCACTAAACCATAGGTGGAGTTTTAATATTTTTTTTAACAGGATCCCAGTATTTATCAATAACTTATTGCAGTATGGCACCTGTCTTATGATGGAAGGTCTTTTCCTGTGTTGCTTGCAGTCTTCATGTAGCTTGTAGAGTAGAATGTAAAATAGAAATTTGCCATTTTAAAACAGAAGGCATTTGTGATTATCCATTGAGTATATGAGATGTCCCACAATGCATCACTGCTGCATATCATCCCTTTTAAGAAGGCACATTTCTTTTTTACATAACATTTTAGTTAGAAGGCATTCTGGTCCTTTGTAGCCCCTAACACACTCCTAGGAGTTCTGGGTCACCACAAGCTTTCTGGGCAATCTGTAACTCAGAGTAGAATCCTTTTCAAGCAGATGCAGTTTGCTGGGCCGGCTTCCTATACTAACGGAAAGCATATAAGGCACACAGAACAATCATATGTTTGTACTAACAGCTCTGCATGGTTGTTTTATGATCCTTTTCTTCTTTTCTCTTTTTTTTTTCTATTTTCCTTTCATTTGCCTTTCATCAATTTTCCCAATTTGACACATTCTCCAAGTATAAGAGGAATCATAACCTTACAAAATGTTGGTAGAGAAATGCCAGAACGCTTTATAAAATATAACGTTGAATGCTTTTTTTTCATGAAAGACTGAGTATAAAAAAAAAAAAAACCTTAAGGGGAATTTATAATTGCAGACCACTGTGGCAAATACCTGAAATGTTGCCAGAGTTTTATGCACCACAGCTGTAAAATCCTGTTGGATAAGATTTGTCATCTGTATCCTTAGATGATTTGGGTCTTATTACAAGGCATGCTAACAGGGGGAAGTTTGTTTCAGATATTATGGGATAGCTGTATCAATTATGTTGGCATTTTAAGGTTTTATTATGCTGCAGAAAGATTGTTTACATATATATGTCTCCAATATATATAAAGATAAAAATTTATGAGCACTTTGAACACATTATACTTCACTAAAATGTTATTCCTGCTCTGTGTTGATACAAAACTTTCATGTGACATGCCAGGAAAAGTTAGCTAATCCACATTAACTTTCTTGTATGACATTAATGTTTTTCCTAAATTGTACTGTTAATTTGGAAACTTAATATCAATGGTCAGCAGTGATTTCTTCATTTTAGGTAAACTGATGTTTAAAATCAGCAAGTCTATGCCAGTTTCAGAATAATTATGCAGATAACCATTTCCACAAGAACAGCTTTTACCATTAGCAACTCAGGTTGCCACTGCACAAGGACCCCTGAACTCAAGGGGCCCCCGTGAGAAGGAGCGTATCTAGGAAATATAGAACCTATGGCAAACACTGGGATTGTGCCCTCCAGTCAGAGCCCTCTTTCCCCCCTAAGAATGGCATTCTGTGTTTTGCTTTGGCTCGCGATATTGCTGAAGTTACTTATTTGGAAATATCTCTTCTTATTTCCTCGCTGTCCTTTTTTCTAATACTAAGCCAAGTGTGCTCTACATACATAAATTAAGTAGCCTGGACAAATCTGATCTGAGGTCTGAGTGACGGGAAGGTTACATAGTTACATATAGTTATTTTGGTTGAAAAAAGACATACGTCCATCGAGTTCAACCATTATAAAGTACAACACCAGCCTGCTCCCTCACATATCCCTGTTGATCCAGAGGAAGGCGAAAAAACCCTTACAAGGCATGGTCCAATTAGCCCCTAAAGGGAAAAATTCCTTCCCGACTCCAGATGGCAATCAGATAAAATCCCTGGATCAACATCATTAGGCATTACCTAGTAATTGTAGCCATGGATGTCTTTCAACGCAAGGAATGCATCTAAGCCCCCTTTAAATGCAGGTATAGAGTTTGCCATAACGACTTCCTGTGGCAATGCATTCCACATCTTAATCACTCTTACTGTAAAGAACCCTTTCCTAAATAAATGGTTAAAACGTTTTTCCTCCATGCGCAGATCATGTCCTCTAGTCCTTTGAGAAGGCCTAGGGACAAAAAGCTCATCCGCCAAGGTATTATATTGCCCTCTGATGTATTTATACATGTTAATTAGATCCCCTCTAAGGCGTCTTTTCTCTAGACTAAATAAACCCAGTTTATCTAACCTTTCTCGATAAGTGAGACCTTCCATCCCACGCATCAATTTTGTTGCTCGTCTCTGCACCTGCTCTAAAACTGCAATATCTTTTTTGTAATGTGGTGCCCAGAACTGAATTCCATATTCCAGATGTGGCCTTACTAGAGAGTTAAACAGGGGCAATATTATGCTAGCATCTCGAGTTTTTATTTCCCTTTTAATGCATCCCAAAATTTTGTTAGCTTTAGCTGCAGCTGCTTGGCATTGAGTACGATTATTTAACTCAGTGCTGTCCAACTTCATGGGCATGGAGGGCCATTTTTTTTTCAGCCCCCATGGTGGAGGGCCGAAGGTTCTTGCTAGAGCCGCAGGCCCCCCCCCCCCCCCCCCCGGAAAAAATGCAATTAAAGGATAATTAGATTGGCAGCACTTTTCACAAAATGCAATTTAAAATAATGGTGAAGTTGTGTGGCGCGCGTAAACACGAGGGTTCCATTGAGCGGCGCGCGTGGCGCGCCGCGCCGAAAAATGGGTGTGGCCATGGACCAGAATGCGGGTGTGGCCACGGGTGGAGACAAATTTACATGAACTTAGCAATGTGGGACATTAGATTAGGATAGCGGTGGTGAACCTTTTGGAGGCCGAGTGTCCAAACTGCAACCCAAAAGTCACTTATCGCAAAGTGGCAACAGCAATTTAAACTACATACAAACGTTTTAACTCATACATGAACATTATGGAAAATCCAAGTTGAAAATAAACTGTGAAGATAAACAATTTCATCCATCCTACTCCTGAAAAATGTGTTTTTTTTTTTAGAACCTCCCAGTTTTATTTTTCGTTTTAAAAAGCTAAAAAAGTAGGTTTAATGCTATTGTCTCATGATGACGATTCAGCTTTTCCATAGTCTCACAGTTCGCAATCATGTGACCCCCAACAAGACAAATTCAGCAATCATGAGGCCCCCAACAAATCATGAGGCCCCCAACAAGACAAATTCAGCAATCATGATGCCCCCAACAAGACAAATTTAGCAATCATGAGGCCCCCAAAAAATCGTGATGCCCCCAACAATCATGTGGACCCCAACAAGACAAATTCAGCAATCATGAGGCCCCCAACACGACAAATTCAGCAGTCATGAGGCACATAAATAGACAGCATTTCACATAAATAAGCAGAATGCCCCTTTAGTGACAGGTGCCCCCCACTTAGATAGTGACAGGTGCCCCCCACTTAAATAGTGACAGGTGCCCCCCAGCTAGATAGTGACAGGTGCCCCCCAGTTAGATAGTGACAGGTGCCCCCCCAGTTAGTGACAGGTGCCCCCACCAGTAGCGAGCCCGTTACCTCTGGGGCTGGCCTCTCCTGTGTCCCCGCTGGCCTCTCCTGTGTCCCCGCTGGCCTCTCCGGTCTCCCCGCTGGCCTCTCCGGTGTCCCCGCTGGCCTCTCCGGTGTCCCCGCTGGATCAGACCTCACAGATCGCGGCGACTGAAGCAAGCAGAGCGCGCGCATGACACCCGCGCGGCAGAACGTCACATGCGGAAGTGACTAATGATTCACTTCCGCATGTGACGTACTCCGTGCGGGTACCATGCGCCCTCTGTTTACATCAGTCGCCGCGATCTGTGAGGTCTGATCTGTGAGGCAGCGGCAGCGGGGGGACATAGGAGAGGCAGCGGCAGCAGGGGGACATAGGAGGGGCCAGCGGCGACACCGGAGAGGCCAGCGGGGACACAGTAAGAGGGAGCAGGCATGGCGCCCATAGCGCAAGCCATGCCTGCATCCCAGGGAGACGAGCGGGCCGCAGCAGGTGGCCTGGCGGGCCGGATGCGGCCCGCGGGCCGCCAGTTGGACAGCACTGATTTAACTTGTTGTCAATGAGTACTCCTAAGTCCTTCTCCAAGTTTGATGTCCCCAACTGTATCCCATTTATTCTGTATGGTGCTAGACCATTAGTACGTCCAAAATGCATGACCTTACATTTGTCAACATTGAATTTCATCTGCCATGTATGTGCCCATATAGCCATCCTATCCAGATCCTGTTGCAATATGACACTATCTTCCTGAGAGTTGATGATTCTGCACAATTGTGTATCATCTGCAAAAATAGCAACATTGCTCACTACTGCATCTACTAGGTAATTAATAAATAAATTGAAGAGCACTGGACCCAGAACAGACCCCTGTGGGACCCCACTGCTAACAGTCTCCCATTTTGAGTACGATCCATTGACCACAACTCTTTGTTTTCTGTCCATTAGCCAGTTCCCTATCCATGAACACAGACTCTTCCCCAGTCCTTGCATCCTCAACTTTTGCACCAGACTTTTGTGGGGAACAGTGTCGAAGGCCTTTGCAAAGTCCAAGTATATCACATCTACAGCATTCCCAATATCCATATTAGCATTCACTACCTCATAAAAGCTGAGCATGTTAGTCAAACAGGACCTGTCTTTAGTAAACCCATGTTGATAAGATTATTTTCTACTATGAAGTCATGTATAGTATCTCTTAGTAACCCCTCAAATAGTTTGCATACAACTGATGTTAAACTTACAGGTCTATAATTTCCTGGATCAGATTTTTTGCCCTTCTTAAATAATGGGAAAACGTGGGCTGTACGCCAATCCACTGGGACTCTGCCAGTTGCAAGAGAGTAACAAAAGATAAGATAAAGGGGTTTATCTATAACTGAACCTAATTCCCTTAGGACCCGAGGATGCATGCCATCCGGGCCAGGTGCCTTGTCTATTTTTAATTTATTTAGTCTTGCCTTCACTTCTTCCTGCGTTAAGTATTTAATATTACAGTTAGAAGATTGAGACTCTTCTGCCTCTGTAGTTTGCAACAGTGCTGTTTCTTTTGTGAAGACAGAAGCAAAGAAAGCATTTAATAACTCTGCCTTACCTTGGTCATCCACCATTGAGTTCCCATCCTCATCCTTTAGGAGTCCTATACAGTCAACCTTTCTTTTTTTAGAGTTAATGTACTTGTAAAACTTTTTTGAGTTAGATTTGATATCCTTAGCGATTTGTTTTTCAGCTTCAATCTTTGCCTGCCTAATTTCTTTTTTACAATTTTTATTGCACTCCTTATAATTGCTTAGTGCAGCCTCGGTCCCCTCCTGTTTTAAGACCTTATAGGCATTCTTTTTCCTCTTCATTTTATCTTTAACCTTTCTATTCATCCATAGAGGCCTTTTTTTATTCCTAGACATTTTGTTTCCATATGGGATATACATACTACAGTATTGATTGAGTATAAGTTTAAAAGCTTGCCATTTCCCTTCAGTGTCTTCCCCTTGTAGTACATTATCCCAGTTCACCAAACTTAGTGCCTGCCTAATTTGAGTGAACTTTGCTTTTCTAAAATTCATAGTTTTAGTGGTCCCGCTGCCCCGTGGCCTATCAGTCACCAGATCAAACGTTATCATGTTGTGATCACTATTTCCCAAATGTTCTTGAACCTGCACATTTGATACATTATCTGGTCTATTAGAAATGATCAGATCCAGTAACGCATGCCCCCTAGTTGGTTCAGTTACCATTTGAGTCAAGTAATTGTCCTGTAGTGCTGCCAGAAATCTGCTGCTTTTACCAGAATGGGTAGCCTCAATACTCCAGTCAATGTCTGGAAAGTTGAAGTCGGCCATAATTATGACCTCATTTTTACCTGCAGCTTTTTCAATCTGCTGTAGTAATCGCAGTTCTGCAGCTTCATTAATAAGAGGTGGCCTGTAGCATACCCCAATAAGCAATTGGCAACTTTTATTTCCACCATGAATATTTACCCAAACGGACTCCACATCTTCGCAATCTTCCTCCATCTCATCGTTGAGGACAGCTGTAAGAGAATTCTTAACAAAGAGACAAACCCCTCCACCTTTTTTCCCTGTTCTATCCCTCCTAAACACATTGTATCCTTTTAAATTAGCTATCCAGTCATGGCTTTCATCCATCCATGTCTCGGTTATTCCCACAATGTCATAGCCTTTGTCATTCAGAATAAACTCTAGTTCGTCTATTTTATTTGCAAGGCTCCGAGCATTGGTTACCATGCACTTTATATTTTTACCACCACATTTACCAATTTTGTTTACATGAAATTGGCTACTTGAATTTTTACCAACCTCCTTAATCTTTACACTGTCCCCACCCCCCTCTCCACCCTCCATAATGATAGGTTCCCACTGTCTTTTTACCTCATCTTGTCTACGTATTGAGACTTTATCCTCCCGCCTCCCCCCAGATCCTAGTTTAAAATCTCCTCCAACCATTTAGCCATCTTCTCCCCCAATGCAGCTGCACCCTCCCCATTAAGGTGCAGCCCATCCCTGCTGTAGAACCTGTAGCCGACTGCAAAGTCTGCCCAGTTCTCCAGGAACCCAAACCCTTCCTTCCTACACCAATTTCTCAGCCACTTATTTAACTCCCTAAGCTCCCTCTGTCTCTCAGATGTAGCACGTTGGGTGTGGGGGCAGATATGGTGGTGCAGCACAGCTGCAGGCATGAAGTACAGCACAGGGGCAGGCATGGCACCCATGGCACGAGCCATGCCTGCACCCCTTTGGATATGGCTCTGCACATGAGGCTCTCTTCCATTTATTGCATTAACGCTTTGTCGGTGCTCTAGTGGTAATGATATGATCTATATGTGATTTAAATAGGGGTAACGTCCTCTGTTTAGTGTCAGTGACTGTCCTTTGAAATGAGGTTTTGATGACCTCTATCATATGTTACAGTAGGGGGGGGGCAATGTAAAATGTGTACAGGGTCCCATGGCTTTGTAACTGGGTTTTACCCAGGTGCTTGAAAGAGGTGGTCAATTAGATGCTTATTATTCCAAGTTGACTCAAAATCAAAAATATAAATGATAGAGAAATGAACATTCATTCAATGGGCAACAGCTCAACAGCTAGACATTCCTGAAGTCAGAAACTATACACTCCCTCCAATGTGGCGACATCTGTGGCATTGTGCTGAGTGATCAAACTGCACATTTCAGAGTGGTCTTTTATTGTGGCCAGTCTAAGGCACACCTTAGTGGTCTTTTATTGTGGCCAGTCTAAGGCACACCTGTGCAATACTCATGCTGTCTGCTGTATGACACACCCATGAGGTGGGATGGATTATCTCGGCATAGGAGAAGTGCTCACTAACACACAGATTTAGACAGATTTGAGAACAACATTTGAGAGTAGTGGGTCTTTTGTGTATGTAGAAAATGTTTTAGATCTTTGAGTTCAGCTCCTGCAAAATGGGAGCAAAACCGAAAGTGTTGCATTTATATTTTTGCTCAGACCACTGATTTATCAGCTTCAACCTTTTAGCAGATTTATATGAGATACCTCGTTTGAAGCTGCTTTTGCAGTGGCAGCCTCTGTCTGGATAACTCGGGATACTCTGGATACTGCGTGGGAGTAAGAAGCTAAATTTACCTGCTCTGGACAGCTTCTTCCCTTCCTCCACTGGTGGCTGTGAACTCTCAGCAGGTCTTCTGGTACTGATCACATCCGGTCACATGGCATGTGATCGAGATCCAGGAGAGTGTGTTGGTGGTGCAGCGCCACCCAGTGGTGGAAGAGGGTTGATGGAAGAGATGAAAGAGACTCTTCCATCACACCTCTTCCACCACAGGGTGACGTTGTACCACTGACACGGTCTCCTGAAACCTGATCACATGTCATACCATGCGATCGGAACCATGGAGACATCCTGGGAGTATGTTGCCACCGCCATGGACAGATATGGAGGAACAGCCGACTTGACAGATATGTATGTGAGCTCCCTGCCGCAACCCCTACCTTGTCGCCACACACTCTGCCGAGCCTGCCAGACTGGGGAAGGCACACTTCCCCAGTGGCAGAAAAGATTTGGCCCTGCAGCCAAGGTTAAGTGAGTGACCGTGGTCTCCTTTTTGCTGCCTTGGTGCAGGGACGGATCTGGGGGGGGGGGGGCAAGCGGATCTCTTGCCCCAGGCGCAGTTTGTTGAATTCTTAAAAAGGCGGCAAAATTTGGATGGGGAATGGCAGTTTAGGCGCCAAAACCTGACCTTGCCCCAGGCGCAACTTGGGGCAACTTGGTCTAGATCCGTCCCTGCCTTGGTGTCATGTAAAAAAGTGTGTGTCATTATTAATGAAATGTTCATCTTGATATTTTGTTCAATTGAACTCAATGCATTTAAGGGGTCCATGCCAGAGCCTTTAATTTTTATATATTCCTTTCTTTAATCAGACAGGTGCTTTGATAACATTTTGGGGACTGTCAGATAAGTCTCCACATTGTACATTGTCACAGTTAAACTCTGTGTCTGGTGTATAATAATAAAACATCTACAGTATATGTCTAAAGACTATGATTTTAATTCAAGAGTTTATATGTTTTAAGATGATTAATTATTAATAAAACATTGATATTTTTAATATATGTATCTTGTATGATCAATTATATGCCTTGGCCATCCCTTAATGGGCTTGTATTATTTTAAACCTCATTTAAACCCCATCTGCTTGCAATTGGTGTCTCTACACAAGTTCCTCTATGTCCTTTGGCTCCTACCTTATAACATTAATAAACTATGCTAAACTAAATGCAGGGATTAAGAAGAGGACATCTCACATTAAAACAGTCTGCGCTGGAAAACTGCTAGCATCTACACTTCTTAAATCTGGAAAAGTACTGCAGACTCATAAAAACAGCCTCATGCTTGTGGTCTGGCATGTCTTACATGGATATTCTACAGTTTTGCTCAGAATATAAGCAAACTTCTATATTTAGTTTTAAACTCGGAAGGTAAACTAGTTCAATGCCTTATATAAGCACCCAATTATAAACTAAATATACATGGTTAAGCCAATTTTGATATTTATACACATGTTGCTGGAAAGAAAGGATTCAGCATGTAATAACTATATTTAATGTTCATTGGGTTTCCTTCAAAAATATGGATGGCTTGTTACAAAAATTATGTTGCAAGTGGAAAAGAATGCTGCATGTAAAAATACTTTTTCTACCACTAGTAGTAAGCAAATGTGGGAAAGATTTATACCAACTAGACACACCTAAGGAACAGAAGTGACCTGTCTTTGAACCAGACTTTAAAAGGAAAAGCAAGAGGTTATATAAGGATAACTGTGTTTTTAGAGACAAGAAATGAAATAATTTCTACAAAATCTGCAACAAAAGAAGATCTGGTCTTCAGTATAAAATACCTTCCTGAATAGTATCAGAAGGATGGACAGTATTTTTTTTCCAGTAAGGTACAATTTTTTTTTAAGTAACAAATCATTTTTTTCATTTTGTCGAAAAAAGAATTCTGAGAAGCCCTATCCATTTAAAATATTTTACAAAGTCTTTCCTCGGCTAATCTAGTTTACTCTCTGCATGTGAATAGAAACACAGCTTCTCTAATCGATTCTTGGCTGAAAATACCAGATTAAAGTTTCAGCCTGCTGCAACTGTCCAGGTGTGCAAAACAGAACAACATTACTTCCTGTTCTCAGCAGTGAACCAGTGTTGATCGGATACCTCATTATCCTATTCGAGTTTGGTCAACAGGGGCAACGCTGTCAGGGCCGCTGAAGGACCCCATGTAGTCAGCCACCATGCGGGTCAAGCGCTGTCTGTGACTGGACAAGGATGCTGCTGCAGACACCTCCTCTCTAGTCCCTGGCAGCTCTACACTCATGTAGAGCTCTTGGGTCAGAGACAGCAGGTCTGTGGTGCGCGTGCACTTGCTGCTGGTGGATGCAGGCACCTGCTGCTGCCTCTGTGCTGGCTGGACAGTGGGGATGGATGGCTGAGGGAAGGCTTCCTCCAAGCGCTCAACAAGGGACAGCTGCAAATCCCTCATTTGTTGCGCATGGTCTCCTCCTGCAGGCAGGAACTGGCTGAGCTTCCCCTTCAGACGTCGGTCCAGCATCATGCAGATCCAGATGTCCTCCCTCTGCTTCATCTGGGTGACCCTTGGGTCCTTGCGCAGGCGCCTCAGCATGTGCGCTGCCATTGGGAAGAGTCTGGCCACGTCTGCTGGCACATCATCGGCAGCCCCAGAGCCCACAGTGCTGTCCTTCTCATCCTCTGCCTCCTCCACCTCAACCTCTCTTCACCCCCGCACCAGTCCAGCTGCGCTCTGCTGCTCCCCCTCATCAGCAGCAAGGTCAGGGACCTCCACCAACTCCAAGCCCTCCTCCTCAGAGGTGGCCTGTGAAGCTGCCTGCAGCTCCTGCTGGTCCAAGGCTGCCAATCCCTCTTCCAGCAGTGCATACAGGGCCCTGTCCAGCACACACACCATGGGGACCCACTCACACACCATTGCATGGTCCCTGCTTACCATGTTGGAGGCCTGCAGGAAGGGTGCCAGCACTGAGCACACCTGCTGCATGTGCCCCCAGTCCTCCGTGGAGATGATGGACGGGAGGTTGGTGGCGGCACGCCCAGTTGCAGTGATGGCGGCAACTGTTGCTCGTGCAACGTACTGGCTGACAGCCTGCCTCTGTTCAACCAAACGCTCCAACATCGCCAGGGTGGAGTTCCAGCGAGTTGGAACATCGATCATGAGCCGGTGTTGTGGCAGGTGCAGCTCCTTCTGCACCTCTTCCAGGCTTGCTACGGCTGCAGGCGAGTGCCGGAAATGACGCACAACCTTCCTTGCCGCCTCAAGGAGTCGGCCCATCCCCTGGTAGGTCCGCAGGAACTTTTGGACTACCAGGTTCAGGACGTGCGCCAGGCAGGGGATGTGGGTCAGGTCTCCCCTGCTGATTGCAGCAACCAGGTTTGCCCCATTGTCGGACACCACCTCTCCGACTCTGAGGCCTCTGGGGGTCAGCCAATTCCTCTCCTGCTCTCAGAGTTTGGCCAGGACATGGTTCGCTGTCAGTTTGGTCTTTCCCAGGCTGACCAATTCCAGCAGCGCTTGGCAGTGGCGGGGCTTCACGCTGCTGCTGAGGCGGGGGGATTGGGCTGGTGTGCCGGAGGATGGAAGTGGATCAGAGGAACCTACTGCAATTCCGCTGACCTTACATGGTGGCACCACCCACTGCGTTGTTGCTGCTGCTGCTCTGACAGTGCCCGATGCTGCTCCCCCCTCCTCACCCCCTTAAACCAAGCTGACCCAATGCGCGGTGAAGGACAGATAGCGGCCTGTCCCAAACCGGCTGCTCCATGAGTCCATGGTGACGTGGACCTGTTGACCCACCGCGTGATCCAACCCTCTCCCGACATTGGCCATCACAGAGCGGTGAACTGCAGGGATGGCCGTGCGTGCAAAAAAATGTCGGCTGGGGATTGGCCAATCGGGGGCTGCACACATCAGGAGCGCACGCATGTCGCTCCCCTCCTGCACAAGGGAATAAGGCAGGAGTTGGGAGCACATGGCCCGTGCCAGCAAGCCGTTCAGCTGACGCACGCGACGGTTGCTGGGAGGCAGAACCCTGACCACCCCCTGGAAGGTGTCGCTGAGCAGGGTCTGGTGACACCTTTTGCTGGCACGGGAATCACTGGAGGGAGCAGAGGAGGCCACTGAGGACTGGCTGCCAGAACAGGCCTCAGTGTCGGCGGCAGGAGTTGCAGAGGGAGGAGGAGCAGTGCATTTCTGACGCACTCCTGCTGGTGCTGCTGGAGGAGGTGGAGGAGGGCGGGTGGCTGCTGCCGACGGCTTTGCAGTGGTGGCGGGTCTGCCACTGCCAGCTTCCTTCAACTTCATGAACTTCTCATGCTCATGAAAGTGTTTCCCTGCCAGATGGTTCACCAGAGAGGTGGTGCCGTACGGAGAGGGCTCCTTTCCTCTCCTGAGCTGCTTGCGGCACTGGTTGCAGGTGGCATACTTGCACTCCACATATGGCAGGGTGAAATAATTCCAAATTGGGGAGGTGAAGTTGCCCCTTCGGCTGGAAGGTGCTGCTGCCGCTGGTCTCCCTGTGGTGGTTGGGGGGGGTTCTTGGTGCGGCTGGTGGCACTGGCAGAACTCTCCGCCTCCGGATCAGCACGCTGTTTGGCCTGCATACCACGCACACTTCTGATCCTGCCTATGCCTGCGATGCTGATCCTTCTAGCAAGGCCCTCAGACGCATCCTCCTCCTCCTCAGAGCTGATGACATCCCCAGGATCTGCCACCCAGTCTCTGTCCTTCACCCTGTCATCATCATCCTCCCCCTCTGCAAACATGTCCTGCTGGGATGAACCCACAAACTCCCCTTCTGCATGCATGGGCTGAGGGACAGTCACCACTAGCTGACTGTCCAAAGCATCATCCCCCAAAGTGCCCATCAGTATTTCTTCCTCCTCCAATTCTGCCGCAACAGCACTCCATAGCCCCGCTGTGCTTGGGGATAAGAAGGTGCTGAGTGACAGGATGCTGGTGCTGCCCGCTGGGGCTGGAGAACTGCACTCCTCCTCCTCCTCCCCAGGCAGTGCTGGGCGGCTGCTGCTGCTCTTGCGAACAGAAGTGGTGGCAGGGGTGGAGGACTCGGTTCCAGAGCTAATGGTGGCCTGCTCATCCACCATCAGTTCCACCACAGAGTCTGCGTCCTTCTCCTCAATAGGATGGCTACGACCTGGCGGTGGGAGGAACATCTGCGCCACACGCTGCTGCTGTGTCTCTGCAGCGTGACTCCCAGCTGTTGGGCGGCCGAGGCGTCCACGGCCAGTGGCTAATGGTGGAATAGCCACTGGTGCAGACGCAGAACTGCGCATGGTGGTGGTGGTGGCGCGGCTGCCACGACCTCCTCTCTTGGCGATGCCCTTGCTGCCCTTGCTGCCCTTGCCCAAACCGCGGCTGCCAGTGCCAGACATCGTATATTTTTAATATTATACAAATGAAAAAAAAAGTTATGTATGTAAAGGCGGGTGGGACAAGTGGGGTACTTTAATGGGGTGGGACAGGTGGTGGTGGGTGTGTGAGGTGAAGGACAGGTGCACTCTACAGCAGAGATTGGTGTAGCGCTAACGAGAAAGTGCGCAGTGCGCACACAAAGACCCTAGCTGACGCTGACTGACGGTGTCCCTATACACAGACTACAGTACAGTACAATTCAGCGAATACACAATACAAGTAATATAAACAATAGGACGGGTGTAGCACTAACGAGAGGGTGCGGACAGCGCAGACGTGCACTGCGCACACAAAGACCCTAGGTAATGCGGTGACGGACGGTCCCTATACACAGACTAGAGTACACTACAGTACTAACTAAACAATAGAAGAATCTATCTAAACAATAGAACAGGTGTGACTAGATTACAGAGAGCAGATACAGGACAGGTATAGCAGTAAAGCTGGGCCTTGCTAACTACAAAATAGTACAATAATCTATCTAACACAGAAGTAGTACAGTAAAGTAGGACAGGTGAGAGCACAGGTAACTAGCGACTAGAGCACAGAGCAGGGCAGGCTGCCTTGCCTAGGCACAGGGCCTAGCTGCTGCAGCTGCAGCAGCACCAGTGACAGTCTCCCTCCCTAGTCCCTAATCACACAAACTAAACTGTCTAAAATACAATCTATCTACAATACAAAGCAATACAGGTGAATATCAAGTGTTGGAGTGTAAAAACGCTTGGTGTATTGAACAATAAATGCACTACTTGCACAGACAAAAAGCACTGGAGCAGTCTCTCAGTACAGTCAGTCAGTAAGTCGCAAGCAGGACGAGTGAGGCAACATGGCGCCCGCTATTTATAGAGGGGGGCTTGACCAAGCTCCCCCTCTGTGATTGGCTGCAGTCAGAGGGCTGGGAGCCCTCTGATTCACTTGTGAGGACTCGAGGTGACGTCTGACGTGACGCTATCCGAGCTGATGATGCTATCCGAGCTCGGATAGCTAGGATATCTCCGGATAGCTGCTTGCTATCCGAGTGCGCTCGGATAGCGCAGCTCGGATAGCTAATACTATTCGAGCTCGGTATTCGAGCTCGAATAGTGAAAAAAGAGCTAGGATATCCCAGTATCTCGGATATCCTAGCTCGGATGAGCATCACTACTGAGTGTACCACTCAAGGAGGAAGGTGGGAATCTGGAAGCAGTATGTACCCCAAAGAGAACACTCAGTGGTCTACCGGTGCCATATTTGAAGAACAAAATGCAAATGAAGCCATTGGTTTGAGCACTAGTGCTAAATTTCAGCTACACACATCAAAATAATGCGGAATTTCAGATTGGCAATGCTGTTCTCATTGGCCCCTATCCATGGTTCTTGATGAAATACACCTTCCCAACGCCTAACTGTAACTAACCTGTTTGGCAAAAACCTCTTTGTGAGCCTCAACTTTACCCTCCTCCACCAGAAACTCCATTCTGCCAAACCTTCCTTCCTCCCTAAAGCCCTAAGTTTCAGCATCAGAATTTAGCATCAGAGCCTAGTGGCAAAACCACTGCCATGAAGCTGGAGGCGGTGCAGCTGGTGCCCACAACAATGTAAAGGTGAATAAGGGAGTATGTTATCACTCACACAATTGTTTTATATTTGGTGCAGCTGTTTCACATAAATTACTGACTTTCCCTGCTCAACATGTCCCAGCTCTTTACTTCCCACCCCAAATTTTGTCCCACCATCCCAGTAATAGTAGTATCTCCCAATAGCTCTACCTACATCATTGTGCTCTTTATAAGTGTTCTGTTTATGATAGGGTTTCCATTATTATATTACCCCTAATATTCTCTTTTGTTATAGTGCTCACCATGGAGCTATTTTTATTATTAAGCCTCACATTATTTCCCTTTATGATGCTGCCCCTTCTTGTGCTCCCTTTATTTGGTTACATTTCTATAGTGCTTTCCTAAGTGTCACACTACAATGCTTCACCTTTCCCTCATACTGCTAACCTTTTGATAGTATTGTAAGATGACCCGAGGGGAGGGCCCACAGATACAGAGGGTACACAATGCCACACAGACACAGACAATGGTTCTTGCCCGGCCAGCAATAAAGTTTAATTATAAATTATATATGCTCAGCGCAGAGTCCAAAAACAAAAGACGAGTCTTCAACAAAGGATAAAAGCAGGCAAATCTCCACCACAATAAATATTGGGTTCACGGCACAGCTCTGCAATCATGAATACCCAAAAAGGAAAGAGGCTTACCAGCTGGTGACAACCCACATTATAAGGTTGTATCAACGCTTTGGTAGGACATCAGGAAGCAACAGTCTGTCCAGGATCCACCAATTCAGCAATGATTCCTCTCACAAATGGATATCAGTAAACATCATAAAAAACAAACAAACGGCAACTCTAAGTGTAAACCGTTTAATATAGAGTTTTCATATTAAAAACAGCTTAAAAATAGCATAAAAATAGCATAAAAACAAAACTTACATACGGGGCCCATGCAATGGGAACCCCGAGAAAGTTGCACGCGTGTATGGGTCAGCAGTAAAGGACAGTATGAAGGTGCCGCCTGTCTCCTTCCCGACCGGTTTCGCAAACTAGCGTCATCAGGGGATTAAGGATACAAGCGGCTGGCACCAAATATATAAACTTTTACAATAAAGAAAGGGGTGGGGCTATGAACACCAACAGTCAAGACCCCTCCAATAGAGTATAGATCAGACTCTACTAGGAGAGTGACTATAACCCAGATCAATACACATTGAAAACAATGGGATATAAGATTAGAAGCTTGAAGTCTCCAGTGGCTAGACAGCGCAGTGGTCAAGGGCCCTGTCTCCGACACAGGAATCCCAGGTTCAAGTCCTGGCAGCCAACCCAGTTTTTTTTTTTTTTTTTTACTATAGTATGCAATACATACTGGCATATATAAAACCAGAAAGTGCACATTATAGAAGGTGAATAAGTGAAAAATTATCTAGACAGAGCCAGATAGATATTAAGTGAAAGCCAAGGTCCGAGAATACAGAACTGAATAGTGAATAAATGGCCGGCATAGGGAACTTACAAAGAGGAAAAACATAGTCCTCCTAATAGGATAGACAAACAGCGCATAGCTGCATTGCACGTCATCTACAACGCCTAAGCGGCAGAACGACATACATGTATAAAGTTGATGCAAAAAAAAAAAAAAAATTATAAAATGCGTCATTAGTAACGCTAGGGCGGCAGAGTGCCACATATGCGTAAAATTCATGCGGCAATGCGTGTAAAGTGCACAAACCCAATTTATGCAGGGATACATTTGGACTATATAAAACCGTGTGTAAAACGTATGCATAAAACGTATGAAATATATGAGATTATGCATGCGCCATTATTAATCGTGAAAGAAATGTAATAATCAACGCTATCACGTGAATGAGAGGTACACCGAGAACATAAAAGGACTCATACGTACCAATGAAAAATAGTGCACATGCCCACGTGACAGGGGGATGTGTAAAGAGAAGTAGAATACTAGTGAGCTCCTTATAGGAATGTGCATAATATTTCGCGCATAGACGCGTTGAATAAATAAGAATGTACGAGAAGGAAACAAGAGTGAGAGAAAGAAAGGTCCCATTAACCAATGCCGAAAAAAATTGCCAGTGAGACAATTCCCCCATCTAAACTTTTTCGGGAAATATATACAGTACATATATATACACATATACATAGTCGAGGGAATACCACACCAGATATGCCAGTAAGTATAGCAAAAGGTTATACAAGTGACCTTAAAAATAATATTAAGCAAGTAGGCCAAGCAGACCGACACACATGTACAATCACAGAGTAAAAGTATCAAAAATTATAAACAGTCATAAAAATTATGAATTATTAATAAAACAATTTACGTCCAGTTCAACATTCAGCCCATCTGGGCGTAGTGTTCGCAGTTTGAAAATCCATTCGGTTTCTAGTCGTGAGACATCTCTAACCCGATTTTGGCCTCTCCAGTTTTTCTTAATGCTATCTATAACGCAGTATTTCAAAAGGGAAGGGTCCTTATGATGTGTGGTAGCAAAATGTTTGGGTACTGGATGTCCCATAGATCCCTTACTGATCAGGTAGATGTGTTCCCCCAGTCTTTCCTTAAAGGATCTGGTAGTTCTACCCACATATTTTAGACCGCAAGGGCATTCCAATAGATAAACCGTTAAAGTGCTATCACAGGTGAATAACTGCTTAATTTCAAAGGGCCGTGAGGTAGCGTTCCCCGAAAAGGTGTGAATTCTGCGTGGCATGGACTTGCATGCTTTACATCCTTTACACTTACCACATCTATAAAAACCCTTAAGTGGTACTACACTGGAAGGGCTTATTTTGGGTGGATCAATATGGCTATGCACAAGACAATCACGCAAATTTGGCGCTCTCCTAAATATAATCTCAGGATTGTCCGTAAGCAATGGACCAATCACTGGATCGCCTTTCAAGAGATGCCAATGTTTGCGCAAAATCTTTTTGATATCTCTGTGTTGGAAACTATATTGAGTGAGAAATTTAACACCACAATTGTCTCTCAAACTAACAGCCTTGGTCCCTCTATTAATAGGCCTGTCTTTCTCACCAATTTGGTCTCTAACAACCTTTAAGTCTGCCTGACCATATCCCTTGGCCTCAAACCTAGTGATCAACAGATCACTTTGCAAAACATAATCTGAGGGCAGGGTGCAATTTCTCCGAATCCTGGTAAATTGGCTCCTGGGAACTCCTTTTAACCAGGGGAAATAGTGACAGCTGGTAACAGGGATAAAACTATTTCTGTCGGTATCCTTAAAATAGGTCTTTGTAATAAATCTATCAGATTCCAAACGAATGGTCAGATCGAGAAAATGTATTTCCTCAGAACTACAAACGCAATTAAAGACCAGATTATCGCAATAAAGTTTACTGAATAGTAGTAAAGAATAAATAGCTGGGCATGTATAAACAGTCAGATAACAAAAGAATAAATCACAGAGTGACAGTAATACTGTCTACTCTAAAACAACTATCTCTCACTAAATATTCTCCCGCAGTCCACGAAGCAGCCTGGCTGCATCTGAATGTTCCTGCGTGGTCTTTGTCTTCGGGGTGCACTCTTAAAGAGGAACTCCAGTGAAAATAAGGTAATAAAAAAAGTGCTTCATTTTTACAATAATTATGTATAAATGATTTAGTCAGTGTTTGCCCATTGTAATCTTTCCTCTCCCTGATTTACATTCTGACATTTATCACATGGTGACATTTTTACTGTTGGCAGGTGATGTAGCTGCTGCATGCTTTTTTGGCAGTTGTAAACAGTTATTTCCCACAATGCAACAAGGTTCACAGACAGGAAACTGCCAGGGGTACCACGGTCCTCACGTTTTTTTATGGGAGGGGTTTCACCACAATATCAGTCATACAGCGCCCCCTGATGGTCTGTTTGTGAAAAGGAATACATTTCTCATGTAAAAGGGGGTATCAGCTACTGATTGGGATAAAGTTCAATTCTTGGTTGGAGTTTCTCTTTAACCACTTGAGGACCACAGTCTTTCTACCCCTTAAGGACCGGCCACTTTTTTTCCATTCAGACCACTGCAGCTTTCACGGTTTATTGCTCGCTCATACAACCTACCACCTAAATGAATTTTGGCTCCTTTTCTTGTCACTAATAAAGCTTTCTTTTGGTGCTATTTGATTGCTCCTGCGATTTTTACTTTTTATTATATTCATCAAAAAAGACATGAATTTTGGCAAAAAAATGATTTTTTTAACTTTCTGTGCTGACAATTTTCAAATAAAGTAAAATTTCTGTATACATGCAGCGCGAAAAATGTGGACAAACATGTTTTTGATAAAAAAAAAACCATTCAGTGTATATTTATTGGTTTGGGTAAAAGTTATAGCGTTTACAAACTATGGTGCAAAAAGTGAATTTTGCCATTTTCAAGCATCTATGACTTTTCTGACCCCCTGTCATGTTTCATGAGGGGCTAGAATTCCAGGATAGTATAAATACCCCCCAAATGACCCCATTTTGGAAAGAAGACATCCCAAAGTATTCACTGAGAGGCATAGTGAGTTCATAGAAGATATTATTTTTTGTCACAAGTAAGCGGAAAAATGACACTTTGTGACAAAAAAAAAGAAAAAAAAAAGAATCCATTTCTTCTAACTTGCGACAAAAAAAAATGAAATCTGCCACGGACTCACCATGCCCCTCTCTGAATACCTTGAAGTGTCTACTTTCCAAAATGGGGTCATTTGTGGGGTGTGTTTACTGTCCTCGCATTTTGGGGGGTGCTAATTTGTAAGCACCCCTGTAAAGCCTAAAGGTACTCATTGGACTTTGGGCCCTTTAGCGCAGTTAGGGTGCAAAAAAGTGCCACACATGTGGTATCGCCGTACTCGGGAGAAGTAGTACAATGTGTTTTGGGGTGTATTTTTACACATACCCATGCTGGGTGGGAGAAATAACTCTGTAAATGGACAATTGTGTGTAAAAAAATCAAAAGATTGTCATTTACAGAGGTATTTCTCCCACCCAGCATGGGTATGTGTAAAAATACACCCCAAAACACATTGTACTACTTCTCCCGAGTATGGCAATACCACATGTGTGGCACTTTTTTGCACCCTAACTGCGCTAAAGGGCCCAAAGTCCAATGAGTACCTTTAGGATTTCACAGGTCATTTTGCGAAATTTGATTTCCAGACTACTCCTCACGGTTTAGGGCCCCTAAAATGCCAGTTCAGTATAGGAACCCCACAAATGACCCCATTTTAGAAAGAAGACACCCCAAGGTATTCCGTTAGGAGTATGGTGAGTTCATAGAAGATTTTATTTTTTGTCACAAGTTAGTGGAAAATGACACTTTGTGAAAAAAACAATAAAAATCAATTTTCCGCTAACTTTTGACAAAAAATAAAATCTTCTATGAACTCACCATACTCCTAACGGAATACCTTTGGGTGTCTTCTTTCTAGAATGGGGTCATTTGTGGGGTTACTATACTGCCCTGGCATTTTAGGGGCCCTAAACCGTGAGGAGTAGTCTTGAAACCAAATGTCGCAAAATGACCTGTGAAATCCTAAAGGTACTCATTGGACTTTGGGCCCCTTAGCGTACTTAGGGTGTAAAAAAGTGCCACACATGTGGTACCGCCGTACTCAGGAGAAGTAGTATAATGTGTTTTGGGGTGTATTTTTACACATACCCATGCTAAGTGGGAGAAATATCTCTGTAAATGACAATTGTTTGATTTGTTTTACACACAATTGACCATTTACATAGAAATTTCTCCCACCCAGCATGGGTATGTGTAAAAATACACCCCAAAACACATTATACTACTTTTCCTGAGTACGGCGGTACCACATGTGTGACACTTTTTTGCAGCCTAGGTGCGCTAAGGGGCCCAACGTCCTATTCACGGGTCATTTTGAGGCATTTGTTTTCTAGACTACTCCTCGCGGTTTAGGGCCCCTAAAATGCCAGGGCAATATAGGAACCCCACAAGTGACCCCATTTTAGAAAGAAGACACCCCAAGGTATTCCGTTAGGTGTATGGCGAGTTCATAGAAGATTTTATTTTTTGTCACAATAAAAATCAATTTCCGCTAACTTTTGACAAAAAATAAAATCTTCTATGAACTCGTCATACACCTAACAGAATACCTTGGGGTGTCTTTTTTTCTAAAATGGGGTCACTTGTGGGGTTCCTATACCGCCCTGGCATTTTACGGGCCCAAAACCGTGAGTAGTCTGGAAACCAAATGTCTCAAAATGACTGTTCAGGGGTATAAGCATCTGCAAATTTTGATGACAGGTGGTCTATGAGGGGGCGAATTTTGTGGAACCGGTCATAAGCAGGGTGGCCTTTTAGATGACAGGTTGTATTGGGCCTGATCTGATGGATAGGAGTGCTAGGGGGGTGACAGGAGGTGATTGATGGGTGTCTCAGGGGGTGGTTAGAGGGGAAAATAGATGCAATCAATGCACTGGGGAGGTGATCGGAAGGGGTTCTGAGGGGGATCTGAGGCTTTGGCCGAGTGATCAGGAGCCCACACGGGGCAAATTAGGGCCTGATCTGATGGGTAGGTGTGCTAGGGGGTGACAGGAGGTGATTGATGGGTGTCTCAAGGTGTGATTAGAGGGGGGAATAGATGCAAGCAATGCACTGGCGAGGTGATCAGGGCTGGGGTCTGAGGGCATTCTGAGGGTGTGGGCGGGTGATTGAGTGCCCTAGGGGCAGATAGGGGTCTAATCTGATAGGTAGCAGTGACAGGGGGTGATTGATGGGTAATTAGTGGGTGTTTAGGGTAGAGAACAGATGTGAACACTGCACTTGGGAGGTGATCGGACGTCGGATCTGCGGGCGATCTATTGGTGTGGGTGGGTGATCAGATTGCCCGCAAGGGGCAGGTTAGGGGCTGATTGATGGGTGGCAGTGACAGCGGGTGATTGATGGGTGGCAGTGACAGGGGGTGATTGATGGGTGATTGATAGGTGATTGACAGGTGATCAGTGGGTTATTACAGGGAAGGACAGATGTAAATAATGCCCTGGCGAATTGATAAGGGGGGGTCTGAGGGCAATCTGAGTGTGTAGGCGGGTGATTGGGTGCCCGCAAGGGCAAGGAGCAGATTAGGGTCTGATCTGATGGGTAACAGTGACAGGTGGTGATAGGGGGTGATTGATGGGTAATTAGTGGGTGTTTAGAGGAGAGAATAGATGGAAACACTGCGCTTGGGTGGTGATCTGTGGGTTATTACAGGGAAGGACAGATGTAAATAATGCCCTGGCGAATTGATAAGGGGGGGGGTCTGAGGGCAATCTGAGCGTGTAGGCGGGTGATTGGGTGCCCGCAAGGGGCAGATTAGGGTCTGATCTGATGGGTAACAGTGACAGGTGGTGATAGGGGGTGATTGATGGGTGATTGATGGGTAATTAGTGAGTGTTTAGAGGAGAGAATAGATGGAAACACTGCGCTTGGGTGGTGATCTGATGTCGGATCTGCGGGCGATCTATTGGTGTGGGTGGGTGATCAGTTTGCCCGCAAGGGGCAGGTTAGGGGCTGATTGTTGGGTGGCAGTGACAGGGGGTGATTGATGGGTGATAGGTGATTGGCAGGTGATTGACAGGTGATCAGTGGGTTATTACAGGGAAGGACAGATGTAATTAATGCACTGGTGAATTGATAAGGGGGGGGGGGTCTGAGGGCAATCTGAGCGTGTGGGCGGGTGATTGGGTGCCCGCAAGGGGCAGCTTAGGGTCTGATCTGATAGGTAACAGTGACAGGTGGTGATAGGGGGTGATTGATGGGTGATTGATGGGTAATTAGTGGGTGTTTAGAGAAGATAACAGATGTAAACAATACATTTGGGAGGTAATCTGACGGCGGGTTTGCGGGCGATCTAATGGTGTGGGTGGGTGATCAGATTGCCCGCAAGGGGCAGGTTAGGGGCTGATTGATGGGTGGCAGTGACAGGGGGTGACAGGGGGTGATTGATGGGTGATAGGTGATTGGCAGGTGATTGACAGGTGATCAGTGGGTTATTACAGGGAAGAACAGATGTAATTAATGCACTGGCGAATTGATAAGGGGGGGTCAGATGGCAATCTGAGCGTGTTGGCGGGTGATTGGGTGCCCGCAAGGGGCAGATTAGGGTCTGATCTGATAGGTAAAAGTGACAGGTGGTGATAGGGGGTGATTGATGGGTGATTGATGGGTAATTAGTGGGTGTTTAGAGGAGAGAATAGATGTAAACAAGGGATTTGGGAGGTGATCTGATGTCGGATCTGCGGGCGATCTATTGGTGTGGGTGGGTGATCAGATTGCCCGCAGGGGCAGGTTAGGGGCTGATTGTTGGGTGGCAGTGACAGGGGGTGATTGATGGGTGATTGATGGGTGATTGACGGGTGATTGACAGGTTATCAGGGAAGATAGATGCATACAGTACACAGGGGGGGGGGGTCTGGGGGGGGGGGTCTGGGGAGAATCTGAGGGGTGGGGGGGGGTGATCAGGAGGGGGCAGGGGGCAGGGGGGGGGGATAAAAAAAAAATAGCGTTGACAGATAGTGACAGGGAGTGATTGATGGGTTATTGGGGGGGTGATTGGGTGCAAACAGGGGTCTGGGGGGTGGGCAGAGGGGGGTCTGAGGGGTGCTGTGGGCGATCAGTGGGCGGGGGGGGGGCAGATCAGTGTGTTTGGGTGCAGACTAGGGTGGCTGCAGCCTGCCCTGGTGGTCCCTCGGACACTGGGACCACCAGGGCAGGAGGCAGCCTGTATAATACACTTTGTATACATTACAAAGTGTATTATACACTTTGTAGCGGCGATCGCGGGGTTAACATCCCGCCGGCGCTTCCGTATGGCCGGCGGGATGTTACGGCGGGTGGGCGGAGCCAGTTGCCGGGGGAAGCGCGCGTCATCAATGACGCGATCGCTCCCCCGGCATGCCTAAAGGACGCGCCGCCTGAAGGCGTATTGCGGTCCTTTAGGCGTCCACTTTGCCGCCGCCCATGGGCTGTGGGCGGTCGGCAAGTGGTTAAGTATTGCACAATAATATTTATGATCCACAAGTAATATGTCCGTCTCTTTACACAAGGCTTCCCTATTTGTAGTTCCAAGCCAAGCGAAGTATGTCTCTAGCAATGTACTGTAATGTATAAAATGTCACTGGTGTGCGCTATGATGCAGCAAAGCTGCACTTACAGTTCCTTGGGTACTTTGAGCAGGCGTTCAGTGCTTCCTTCTGGATCCACAGGAAACCCCCGGGTAATTCACTGGAAAAATGTTCTTAGGTGCTGTAGTAAAGTCCTCTCTGTGTTCCACAAGTTCCTCTCAGGCTCCTCAGAGATGTATTCTGCAATCCTATGCAGTCAGCAGGACACCAGGTTCTCCAGCTCTTCACAGCAGCCACTGGCAAAAACAGCTCTCACTTCCTGTTGCCCCCGGCAACCCCTCCTATTTTGATCATTTGTGATGCATTAATCTAATTTGTTCATGCAGCCACAAACCTGTAATTACAATTCACTAGCACACCTGTGGGGTTCAGATTACTACCATAAATTAGCCTTAATCACATTTTGAAAGGTGAAAGAATATATTACATTACATTTTCTTTACTATACACTGCATTGTAACTTATTCCTTATCCTTTGCTTCCATGTACTAACTGAAGTGAATAGTGCAGGTGCATTAATACAGATACATTGCAGAACATGGCTCCATACCCTTACAGTATGACCATAGTTTTGACTTTATTGTAGTATCCCCATTATAACAGTGCTCTCTGGAGTGATCATATTATTAAAATGCCCCTCATTATGCAAAGTGTATACCACTTTTTGGGCTCAAACCCACTAGCAGCCTTTTCTAAGAGCTAATGATTTGAAAAAGCTCTTGCTAATGCAATGCTATGGGGGATTTTTACAAAATCACATCACTCAAGTGGGATCACACCCATAGCGTTACATTAGCAAGAGCTTTTCAAATCACAAAGTGCCCAGAAAAGCGATCCTAGTGGGTTCCAGACCTCATACTGCTCCCATAGTGCCAAAATTATTGTGTCTGCCATAGTGTTAACTGTATTGTTGTTCACCAATTATGTTAGTGCCTCCATAGTGCATATATTTTTATAGTGCCTATCCCCTCCCTCATAGTGCTGTTTTATTATTGTGCTCCATTTATTGTAGTGCCCCTATTATTATAGTATTTCCAATATGCCTGTCGTTGCCTAAGTTGAGATGGTCAATGACACCCTAATAACTGCCTACACGGAAATGTTAATGCTAATTGTATGTATCTTAATACTGGGCCAGCTAAATGGACACTAACTGATTTTGATTTCCCCAATTCCAGGCTGTGTAGTATGTACACTTTACATTTAATTACAGCGACCAGACATCCCACTTTACCCTGGACACATCCTGGATTCTGGGTCCCCTGTCCTGGCCTGAAATTTGTCCTGGGAAACATCGCAGGTTGGACGGCGGACGTCCCGGCCGTGGGACGTCTGGTCATCAATGGCCACATGCGTGCCCAGCCTACTCCTCCCTCCTCGTCCTGCCTCCGCTCCCTCCATCTTCTATCTTCCCTCCTCCAACTACCGATGCGACATCCACCCTCTGTCCTCCACCCTCAAGACAAGCCATGCGGCTGCCCAGCCCCGTCCCCAACGTCATAACTTGGCCTCTGCTTTTACACAAGACATGCAGTGAGCCGAGTCAGCCATGAGGGACAAGGTGAGCTTCCCTCCTGCCCCACGACAGGTCACAGTGACAGGCAGCAGGACACAGGTACCACTTTACTATGGGGGCTGAGACATTGAATTCCCCCCCACCCCCACCCCACTGAGTATATAGTCACATCACGGACTGTCCTTGGCGGAGCTCACAATCTAATCCCCACCATAGACATAGTCTAATGTGCTACAATATTATTATATATGTGTATAATACAGGCGCCTGATGATTGAAAGGTGGCTCACTTCCATCCCCAATGGCTCCTTCTCTCCTTCCCTAAACAGGTTCCTGAGCAGAGTGTAAATGAGAGGTTACTCACCTGGTTCTCGGCATCAGTGGCGTCCCTACCATAGTGCGCAGGGGGGCGGGGCGCACCGGGTGTCAGACACCCAGGGGGGTGTCACCACGACCCCCCACAGCAGCACAGCAGGAGGGAGAAGCAGGGCTAAAAGGAGGGGCAGTGGGGGCAGCGGTGGGGAGGGGGGAAATATCCCCCCCCTCCCTCACCTGGGACCCCTCCTTCTGCCTCTCTCCCCCTCCAGAATAACGGCGACAAGTGTGGGGCGGCCGGAGGCATATGAACAATTACTCACCTGATTTCCGCGTTCCAAGCGTGGAGCGCACAGTCATGACGTCACAGGTCTCCGTCTTCAATGCCGCCCACTGTGCTTCCTGATTAGCGGAAGCACAGTGGGTGGCATTGGAGGCGGAGACCTGTAACGTCATGACGCTGGGAACGCGGAGATTAGGTGAGTAATTGTCTATACGCCTCCGGCCGCCCTGCACTTGTCGCAGCTATTCTGGAGGGGGAGAGAGAGGCAGAAGGAGGGGTCCCAGGTGAGGGAGGGGGGGATATTTCCCCCCTCCCCACCGCTGCCCCCACTGCCCCTTCTTCTAGCGCTGCTTCCCCCCCTCCTGGGTATCTTTACTGGGGGGAACTGTACTAGCTATACTGGGGGCAGCTATAATGGGGACAGCTATACTGGGGGCAACTAAACTAGCTATACTGGGGGCAACTAAACTAGCTATACTGGGGGCAACTAAACTAGCTATACTGGGGCAACTAAACCAGCTATACTGGGGGCAACTAAACTAGCTATACTGGAGGCAACTATACTAACTTCATTGGGGGCAACTAGTTTCACTGGGGGCAGCTATACTGGGGGAAACTACTAGCTATACTGGGGCAACTATACTAGCTAATACTTTAAATTACAGTTAGCTCCGCCCTCATCCGGTCATGACCACGCCCATTTTTGCCGCGAAGCACGCCGCAGGTTGTGGCCACGCCCATTTTTTTTTTGGGGGGGGGGTCTTTTAATACCCAGCACCGGGTGCCAAATGCCCTAGGTACGCCACTGCTCGGCATTCCACTGATGAGATCTCCCTTCAGTCAGGTGCACCTCTAGCTACTTAATACGGAGGGTACCACTGACTACCTTATACTATATGACACCTGTAGCTACCTACACCAGGCAGGGGAAGTAGGGGAGAGATGACAGCTGGGCCAGCCAGCACAATTGTGTCGCAGTTTAGCAGGGTTTTCTTAGGTCTATGGAGGGCAAGATCTAAGGTGCCTATAAGCTCCTGTGATGTAAATCCGGGCCTGAGGAGACGTGAGGATTGGAATGGCATACACCACTCTCCTTTTTTTGTTCCTTTATTGTCAGAAACATTGTTTATAAAGCAGATGAAAGTAAAGACATTGTCTGAAGGTGCCTGCATATACTTAACAGTCTGGTTACTAATATATTATGAGCCCTATGCAGATATGCACGAGTGGGTAGGCTCAACGAATCTGTATGTGTATATACATTACTATTGAGAGGGAAGGGGCATCAGACCTTCTTCAGCATCTTTCCTGGCGGGGAGTAGAAAAGCAGTTGGCAGATAACAATTTAACATAAGCAAAAGCAATACTTATACTAAAGCTGGCCACTAACGGTCCAATTTCTAGCGAAAAATCGTTAGAGCGATCAGAAATTCTGATCGGATTGGTTGTAAATAATCTCCATTGGTGGACATGGTGGTCATGATAGATAGGAAGCAATGATTGGTTAGTTGATGATGTAGTGAACGATTTTTCGTCCGATCAGAATTTCTGATCGCTCGAACGATTTTTCACTAGAAATTGGACCGTTAGTGGCCAGCTTAAGGTAAAAGGACAGATGACTCAAGCCAACTTGTTCTGGAGGACTGGAGGACAGGGGCGTAACAATCGCTAAAGCAACCCTAGCGTTGCTATGGGGCCCCTACCTCACAAGGGGCCCGCAGAAGGATGTCCCGCTAGGTGCTTGGGGGATCGCAGCATGAGGGGAGAGCTTAGTGGCATGTCAGTGGGGAGGGGGGATGCCCCCCCCCCCTCCCTCACCTCGGGCTCTCCCCTCTGCGCTCCCCTCCAGCATTGAATAAACATTGTATGCAGGTGGCGGGGCAGCAGCAGATACATACCTTCCGTGCACTCCCATGCGGATGGTTCTCCCTCTAGTGTCTGACGTGACTTCCTGTTTATACCGGAAGTCGCGTCAGAAGCTAGAGAGAGGAGCATCCGTGGAGCGCACGGATGGTATGTATCTGCCGCCGCTGCCCCGCCGCCTGCATACAATGTTTATTCAAAGCTGGAGGGGAGCGCAGAGGGGAGAGCCCAAGGTGAGGGAGGGGGGCCCTTCCCTCCTCACCACCGACGTGCCACCAAGCTCTCCCCTCATGCTGCGACACCTCCAGCCCTCAAAAACGGCCCTGAGCGGGCTCGGGGGGGAGGGGCGGCCTAACCTGGGGGGTGCTGCCTGTCACTCACTACCTAACCTGGGAGTCCCTGTCACTCACAACCTAACGTGGGGGTCCCTGTCACTCACAACCTAACCTTTGGGGCGCCTGTCACTTACTACTTAACTGGCGGGCGCCTGTCACTCACAACCTAACCTGGGGGTCCCTGTCACTCACAACCTAACCTGGAGGTGTTGGGGGCCTCATGATTGCAGAATTTGTCTTGTTGGGGGCCTCACGATTGCTGAATTTGTCATGTTGGGGGCCTCATTTTTGCTGAATTTGTCTAGATAGGGGCCTCATGATTGCTGTATTTGTCTTGTTGGGGGTCACATGATTGCTGAATTTGTCTTGTTGGGGGCCTCATGATTTGTTGGGGCCTCATGATTGCTGACTTTGTCTTGTTGGGGGCCTCACGATTGCTGAATTTGTCATGTTTGGGGCCTCATTTTTGCTGAATTTGTCTTGATAGGGGCCTCATGATTGCTGAATTTGTCTTGTTGGGGGTCACATGATTGCTAACTGCGAGACTATGGGAAAAGCTGAATCATCATCATATGAGACAATAGCATTAAATCTACTTTTTTAGCTTTTTAAAACAGAAAATAAAACTGGGAGGTTGTAAAAAATGAATTTATTTTTCAGGAGTAGGATGGATGAAATTGTTTATCTTCACAGTTTATTTTCAACTTGGATTTTCCATAATGTTCATGTATGAGTTAAAACGTTTGTACAGTATTTAGTTTAAATTGCTGTTGCCACAAGGGGGCCCAGTGATTTCTAGTTAAGCCCCTGACTAGTACTTAGAGGGGTGTGGGAATGTTGGGGTGGAGGGTCCTGGAGGAATGTTTGGGTAGAAGGTCCGAGGTCCGTGGGGTTGGAAAGTCGTGAGGAGGGGGGGGGCATAATATTTTTTTTGCTATGGGGCCCAGTCATTTCTAGCTACGCCCCTGCTGGAGGACCCCTCACGTTGCAAAAGATTAGGAACTCAATTCCTGAGTATGAAATGAGCTGCTAGATCAAGGCTAAATTTCTGTTGTCATTGTCTGAAATCTTCACTAACTCATGAAGAGAAGCATTGCAAGTTCAGCATTACAGTATATGAGTAACATCATAACTATGTGAGGGTTTCTGGAACCTTTATTGGAATGGCACTTGCATTGTGATAAAATTACATAACAAATTGGTTTATTATGCAATAAAGTAAGTGTACAACTGGTTACAGTTTAGCTTGCTATTTTGACCACCAGATGTCCTCAGCAGTCTTGTGTTAATATGTGTAAATTATTAAATGTGAATAGAGTTGGACCTGTATAAATAAAATAATATTCAATTCATACTGGGAGTAAAAATACAATGAAATAAGGTGATCAGTACTGGATGAGATCTGCAGAAGGTATGAAAGGATTGAACACTATCCTGGTGTGTTCTTGAGAAGGGTAACAAAAATGTTATTGGAGTGGTCTGTCTAGGTTCCATTAAGAACCAGGAGATACGAGAACCAAAATAACCAAAGAATACAATGCTGCACCTAGAGATGAATAGTACTACTTTCTATCCAAATCTTGCTCTTATAATAAATAATGACATGATTAATGGATATAGTTGCCATGAGGATATATCTTTTTTTTTTTTTTTTTTTTTTTTTTTTTTACTTTTTTTTCCTCAATAAAGGCTTATTCAGTTATACAAGTGTTCAGTATGTCCAAACGCTCCAGCATCAAGAATCCCCCTCAAAGATACAAGCTGAAGTCTTTTTATGGAGTCCCTAAGGGGTTACCATTGTAGTTTTGGGAAGGACTTAGTAGCCCACGTGCTGCATACATGAAAAGGAGTTGTTTAACCATAGTGGACTTTTTCTTTGAAGTGTTACTGTGATATATCATTCAGTACAAACAGCATATAAAATATTAAGATTAGCCTTCTAAATGTAAATAGACATGGAGAGCTTGTCTTGTACACACTTTTATGCCTGTAAACATACACCTGCAGGCCATTATTTTGAGCTTGGTCTGGCTGCTACATATTAGTCTCATATGGACTCTGAAGTCAGTGAAACTATGGAAAATGTCTCTCACCATAAGGAAATGGAACGCAACACCTACAAATTAAAAACCTCCCACTGTGTGAAAAATCCCCCACCCATTATTTCATCTGCCAGTGGAATTTTATTCCATTTTATTTCATTGGCACAGAGCTTGGAAAACAAACTTGCCAACAATACAAGCAGTATCTAGTTTCAATCACATGCCTCTCGGCTCTCTACAAAGGCAAGGGTTTATATCATGCCGCTGAGTGTGCTGTGTGTTTAATAAGAGCTTGAACAGCATTATGCAGTGTGAATGTTTTACATGACTCTGGTTGCATCATTTGGCCTACAGAATTCTTTCCAGTATTATTATTCAACTGTACACTAGCTAAACAGTGCAAAATACAAAAATCTATCATTTGTTTCCAGTCTACCTTATATAACGTCATGTAACTTGTGTAATAAAAATAAAGTCTTAATTTTCCTGTCATTATTAATTTTTCCCCTGCGTTCACAGGAATCCAGTCTGTGGAGGCAAAATGAAAACTGACCCTGCATTAAAAATGCTACATTACCTATGTGTGATTTTAAGGTCCCTTTCACACTTGATCTATTGTGGTGCAAATCCACAGAAATAGGATCACAACGGTGATGAAAAGTTGCATTCCACATTTTTGGTGTACTGTGACACATACATTGCAGCATACAGTCCATGGACCTATGCTTGCACAGCACCCAAACCACACACATCGCCCTGTAAAGCACTGCAAGTATTGTGTTGCTCTGTTGGGTTCTTGTCCCACCGTACACTGAGCAGTGTGGAAGGCCCAAATGAAATATAATGGCAGCCATTTTGATGCGATTATATTGTGCGATGCAACGGATCAAGTGTGAAAGGAACTTGAATCTAACACCAATGTATTAAAGATGAAGGTCCTCTGAAACATTACATTAAAGCTACGTACTCACCACCCAATGTCTTCAGCGACGTCCCAGTGATAACAGTCATTAAGCAATACCTCTTCCTGCTCACGACGTCACGCAACTACACGATGGGTGTGGGCGGGAAGTAAGCAATCTTTTTCATTTGCGTGGACTCATCAGGGATCTTGATGATCTGATCTGCCGTGGCCGTCGCTTAATGACCTGTGATCGTCACAGGAGGGAGGGTATCGTTTAATATGATTATGTTAAACGATGTTTCCCGATGTCGGGTAACAACACCGCAATTATCATTGGGTGGGTACTTAGGTTAGGACAGGCTGTTCTTTGTTCGCTGGGCATGGACAGAGCACAGATGGGAGCAGAACTTCATATGATTCTATCACTTTCTACTGTATCATGAAGTGCAAAGCTAACTTCAGCTGTGGTATCCTATATAATGATCATCCTGTCTCTACATACTCCCAGAGGAGTAGCTATGGGGGGTGGGCAAGGGGGGACATATGTCTCCGGGCGCAGCACTGTAAGGGGGCTCAGCAGCACGGCCATTGCACCCCCACGTGCATGAGAGGCAGCTCGCTGGCTGCCCAAAGTCCCCCTGCTTCTCTCCCTCCCTCTGCAGCAGAATAAGGCTATCTAAAGGGGGCACATCTGCTATCTAAACAGGGTGAAGAGGGGCAGATCTGGCTAACTAAAGTGGCACACGTTGGGCTATTTAAAGGGGGGCATATCTGGCTGGATTGAGGGGGCACATATAGCTATCTAAATAACTACTGACTCCACCCATGACGATGACCACATTTTAATGTGTGGCCACGACCATTTTGTCCTGAGGGTGGCACAAAAACTGTCTTTCTCCCTGGGCACTGAAAACCCTAGCTACACCTCTGTATCCTCATGTGTCCCTGTTCCCTTGTGTCCATAACAGCTGCCTGGCGTGCGTGCACAGCAAGCGGGTAGGCTTCGGGCAATGGTTCTCCAGGGGGTACTTCTGATGGTTCCAGGGGGTACTCTGGATTGATATACTTAACCAAGAATAACAAATTTAGGGTTCTAGAAAATGATAAATCTTATTTAAACAACACCAAATTAGTGTTTTAGCTAATTAAAAGCAATAGTAAATGTTTGGAAATAGTTTGGAGCCAATAACCATGTACCACGATTAAATATATATTTGTTAAGGGGTACTTGTGATAATGTTTACTATGCTAGGGGGTACTTGGTGAGGGGTACATGCCAATAAAATGTTGAGAATCACTGCTCTAAGAGACTAGTTAAACTGTGTCTGTTAGTTTTAGGGAATTCTCTTTTTGCATTTGTGTTATTCTGTTTAAATGTACAGTTGCATCACTCATAATAAATTGTCCCTGATTACCTAAAGCCTGATATGCCTTGTCATCTTATTAATAGTCACATTTCTGATTGGTTGGTTGTAGGGAGGAACAAATATCACAAGGGAGTATGTGGATTGCTCTAGTAATATACCTTAAAACAGTTATGATCCTGGTGGGCAGTGAAGCTGTTTTGCATTGCATTTGCAGATTCATGCCTGCGGGAAATCACATGCAGAATTTGAATTGAGAAGTGTGAGCAGCCTCTAAGAATCTCTTCATCCTGACACTTAAAGAGAAACTCCAACCTAGAATTGAACTTTATCCCAATCAGTAGCTGATACCCCCTTTTACATGAGAAATCTATTGCTTTTCACAAACAGACCATCAGGGGGCGCTGTATGACTGATATTGTGCTGAAACCCCTCCCACAAGTACCGCGGTACTCTGGGCAAACTGCCACAATGTAACAAGGTTCACAGACAGGAATTAGCTGTTTACAGCTGTCTCTAACAGCCAAAACAGCTCCATAACCTGCCCACAGTAAAAATGTCACCATGTAATAAATGTCAGAATGTAAATTAGGGAGAGGAAAGATTTTACAATGAGCAAACACTGACTAAATCATTTATACATAATTATGGTAAAAAATGAAGCACTTTTTTTACTACATTATTTTTACTGGAGTTCCTCTTTAACCTCCCTCAAATTTAAGTATATAGAGAAGGATGTGGTTCCTCATAATTAGAGGTTTCAGGCTTGGACCATAGTCTCTCCTTCCTGAGACTTGACCCGTCATGCGTGGGGGTAATGGCCATCACCTCTTTTTCAGGGTAATACAGGGCTGGGGAAAAGCTCCTTTCCCCAACATTGGACAAAAGTACTTTACAAAAGAGGAAGGTTTTGCTACTACCTTTTGTAAAGGTAATGCCCAATGTTATGAACCACGTGAGTTGGTATTGTTCAGGGGGCAGACTCCCACACTTAAAAGACTTATTGTTTTTTTGAGTACAATCCTGCATGGTAGATCAATAAAATGCTTGATTATTTGCACAGTAAAAACAGTTTTTTTATTACTTTAATATAACAATAATGTATTATTATTTTTATTATGGCTGTTAGCGTGGGTTGCCACTGTAAAAAGCAGTCTAATTTTTTGAATTAATGATTATTTGTTATGTGTGATCTAAGGCTCCAGTCAATGTAATTAATGTAATTGCAGTTAGTGATCAACAAATCTACTGTATATTCATCATCAAAAAACAGATAGATACGGCAAACTTAAGAGAGCAATTTGATTAATAAAAGGGGAAAACACAAAGGTGGCAATGTAAGGCCTGGTAAAACTCCTGTCTTCTTTTAAGTTTCTATCCCCACAGTCTTCACCCTACCCAGGCACACAACACAAATATGTGTTGTGTCCCTGACTCCCCGTTCAGTCACAGAAGACATTATTTGTCATTCCAGCACTTGGTCAAGGCCTTAAGTGCCCAAGGTATGTGAAGGCACGTGTGTAAGAAACTATATGTTGGTTGCTATGGGCAACAACACAACACCTTTGTTCGGCACCAGCAACTCATTAGTAAGAGCTGCAAACACGACTCTCATCACAGCAACAGCATTAGAGATAGGACTCATCATGCGTCTTCAGAGTTTAGGAGTTTATTCAGTCAACAAATATACAGTACAGATCGTTACATCTTAGCAAAGCAGATTCTTCTGTAGTACGTCTTCTTGGCATTACAGGCTCTTGGTCCCATTCCTGGTGAATGGTAACCAGTCTTTATCTTCTGTCTATACTACGTTACATCTATACTACCTATATACAGCATACAGTTATAGAATATGACGCAACATCATTGGATAGAAGTCAAGGGTTGGAGAAAGCCAGCAGAGAGAAAAAGTGTCTCTCCTCAGCCTGTGAGTGACCCCCTAAAATTGTACTAAAACTATACCTAACTCTACTCTCACACAGAACCCTCCCTGTACCTATCCCTAACCCCTAGACTCTATGGTGGTGCCTAAGCCTAAGACCCCCTGGTGGTGCATAAACCTAAGACCCCCCTTGTGGTGCCTAAACCTAAGACCCCTCTGGTGGTGCCTAAACCTAAGACCCCCCTGGTGGTGCCTAAAACTAACCACCCCAAAGCCCTCCCTGTACCTATCCCTAACCCCTAGACCCCCTGGTGGTGCCTAAACCTAAGACCCCCCTGGTGGTGCCTAAACCTAAGACCCCCCTGGAGGTGCCTAAGCCTAAGACCCCCCTGGTGGTGCCTAAACCTAAGACCCCCCTGGTGGTGCCTAAACTTAAGACCCCCCTGGTGGTGCCTAAACCTAAGACCCCCCTGGTGGTGCCTAAACCTAAGACCCCCTATGAATAATAATGTTTTACAAACATTAATAAATAAAAAAATGTAAATACAAATATTTAAATCTTTTTTTGGGTGGATAATAATGTTTTAGAAATGTTTTACAAATAGTGATTGTAAAAAATATATTGCAATTTACGTTAGGTACTGATCGCTTTATTTTGTGAATAATAATGTTTTACAAACAGTAAGGGTTAAAATGTTAAATAATGTTTTAATTAAATAGGATAAATATGTTTAGTATTTTTTATAAACGTTATTCGTCACGGGCTCATTTTGTAAAGTTAAATCATCACAAGCACAGTTATAAAACATTAAAAATCTCCGGCCGTTTGTAAAACGTTAATAATCTCCGTCGCCCTTTTTTCCCTGTTCGGCGCCCATTAAACGATATTTATAATGGGAATGAATAGGGTGCCCTTTTTGTCCACTTGTCTCATGCGCCCAAATCTCCTGCTTCCCCTTGCACTATGGAAGGATCACTGCTGATGTTATAAACATTTTATAGTTAGTTGTAGAAAACTCCAGTGTTCCCATCCATATTCATATGCTTCTAAAAAAAACTAAAACCTAGAGCATGGTACAATCAGCATGTTGGACTCTAGTGACCGTAGGTGAACTCCTCTACATATGTATGTCCCCCTGGCAACAAAACTAGGCAGTTGACTTAATGTATGAAAACCTCAAATTACATGAACATTTTATTCTGTTAAAATTATCATAGAAATGTTTCATATCAGTGCTTACAAAAAGCAGCATAACCTTTATAATGCTGAAATGCACAGCCTAATAGAAGTAACATACCTTTGGCATGGATTAAAGTTTTATACTTCCAACCAAGCCCATGTTTTAGCTATTTTCATATCATTTAACATAAAAACTGGCTTCCTTGAACATGAAAAATTGGCTTCACTTTGTAGACAAATGCTCTCACTTCCACGTTTAACACACAGGAGGAACTATTTAAGATTTTTCATAGCTGGACAAACTTCTGAGATTTCATATGTTCCAGATCAACATCCTATATTTCGTCAACCTATTGAAAGTTTCATTGTTTATATATTTAAATCGTTTCCTGCGTATCTCACACAAATGCATACCTAATAATAGAGGTCAAGAAAGAACAAAGAAAAATGTCTGGAGAGTGCAGATGGTCAATGATATGCTAATAATTCTAGCTTGTGTGCACATTTTATACAAATTGGCAGTGCATTTGAATGGCCAAGTTCTGAACTGCATACAATTTGCATTCGAACTGGAATTATTACCACCACATTGACCATCTCCACTGGAAAGTGTCTTTATTTTTCTTGTGTCAAATGGTAAAATTAAAATGCACACTTCAGGAAAAGAAATGGCACAACCAAACCCTAGAGGTCAGCTGCCGTCCTGCCAAATGGATCCTCATTATGGATTTCACCATTACCTGCCTTGCCTTGCAAGGGGCCTGGCAGAATTATGTCAAGGTAAATGGGAGTTTTACCAATGTACTCAATGTTGGGGGGAAAAGTAGCATTGGGGGACTTTGTGCTATCTGGTTACCCCTTAACTTGGAGGCCTGGTAACCATTCCATGCAGGTGAAGCAGTAATGGTGTATTTTTCACGTATAAGAACAAAGTTAAAGTTTAAAGAAACTTCTATGCTTTAAAATATTGTAATAAAATATAACACAGAAATCTGCTTCGAAAATAAATTTATTTATGTCGCGTGCATGAAAAAAGGGCGCTGTGAAAAAAGGGCCCAGCTGGATAACTAATGGCGCGGGTGGATAACAAAATCTGATAAGGATAAACATCTTTGTCAAACTTGGTTAACGATAAATATCGTTGTAAAAACAGACGAGTGATAATAACGAAAAGATATTAACGTTAAAAAAGGTTACACAATTTAACAATACAGCTTAACCCAACCCTATGATAACATACTTCAAAAACTTTAATGTTTACACAACATTTGAGAAAGGGACCTTCAACACTGGAGAAACTGACCTTCAACTCCAAAAACTTATAAGGGAAGGGGTTATGAACTCCAGACTATAAGGAGCCAAATCAGAGGGCCACACAAGTACCTAGGGCCAAAATCCTACAGTACAGAGAGAAACAGGAATCAAACAGAGTACCCCTAGTATTAACATACCTCCAGTAACTAGGGGTACTCAGAATGATAGCCAATAAGGAGAGCAGACTAAGGCTACGTTTCCACTGTAGCATTACATTTTCACCTAAATAAAATCGTATACGATTTTTCTGATTGGTGAAAACTTGCATGTAAATTTGTACGTGTTTTCATGCAAATTTTTGTATGCGAAAATTTGTACGCGAAAATTCACATTAGTTAAATATACATAATCTGCATGGTAACAGCTTAGTCATGATTGCTAACGGCTTCCTGTAACCATGCATTTACTGCGATTTTTCACGCAAATAACGTGAAAATTCGCATTGCCTATACAAAGCATTGTACACGAATCGTACGCGATGTTTGAAAATATGATGCAGGACCTCAGATTTTTTCACGCGTACGAACGCGTACGAAAAATTTGCATAGAGTGGAAACGGCTGCATTGACTAACATTAGTTTTAAAATCTATGCAAATTTTCTGAGCAGAAAAACTGAAACAAAACACACAAGTGGAAACCTAGCCTAAGGGCACGTTTCCAGGTGCGCTGAAACACATGCACAGCAATGGAAGAGTTTCCACTGCGTGCATGTTGTGCGGAGCGATCCAAGAATCTGCAGCATGCTGCAGACTCTAGCACGGCCGCATCCGCCCGCAGCCGTGTCCCATCTCCTCCAATACACTTCCACATCGGGAGATGCGGAAGTAATGCGGCCGGCGGCGGAAATGATGCGATGCGGCTAGGTAGCCGCATTCGCATCACTTAGTAGTGGAAACCGGCCCTTAAAGAAATATTCTCAGAATTCTTGGCCTATAGACAGCTAACAAACCTGAGAAAACACCTAATCAGGAGTGTGCTGCTCCCACCTGAAAAGAATGGCACAATTCCCTGTGGGCAGAAGATATGTAAAACTGACCCTCACATACTCGCACTGATGAGGATCAAACAATCCGAAACAGTCTGTATGCATTATGGATTATTATGGCTCTGTACAAATTAACAAGCTGACACATCATTGCATTCCAGCGGTTCTGGAGGTGTGTTTAGCTTCTAAGGGTACAATGGTTAATTTGCATATATTCAGCAGTGGTGCCTGGGAGACATCTCAAGCTCACTCCAACCTGAATTATCGCATTATCTGTTTTAAGAAAGCAAACTTTTGTTTTTCTTAGCATTTTAGTAAGGGGGCTTTTAGGACCATTGTAGCCCCTCACACACTCCAATGAGTTCTGGTTCACCATGAGCTCGCTGGTTAGTCTCTTGGTGTTACAAGCCCTACTCCATAAAGCCAAATTAATCCATGCCATGCACTGATGAGGAATGTCCCCCCTCCCCACCGATCTGCGGCCACGCTCTCCTCTTATGTTGCGGGTCGCAGCATACGGGGTCCTCCTGCCCCACAAAAGTCCCTGAGCGGGTGGGAGGGGCCCGGATTTTTTTTTTGCAGGGGGGCCCGGGGATTTCTAGGTACGCCCCTGATACCCACGTGAAGATCGTTGAAACGATTGTGATAAAATAGCCGCAACGGTCATTGGGGATCTGAACAATCTTTGTTCAATGATACAACACGGTGGTTGTGATCATTTCTCATCGCTAAACTTTGTTTAATTAATTTTAGTTACACAATGTTACATGATCTGAAAATAATTGTTTGTAGTGGAAAAATGCAAAAGTTGGTTACCTTAAGTACCTTAAAGAGGAACTCCAATGAAAATATTGTAATAAAAAAGTGCTTCATTTTTACAATAATTATGTATAAATGATTTAGTCAGTGTTTGCCCATTGTAAAAATCTTTTTACTGCCGGCAGGTGATATCAGTGGAAGGAGATGCTGCTTGCTTTTTTAACAGTTGGAAACAGCTGTAAACAGCTATTTCCCACAATGCAATAAGGTTCACAGACAGGAAACTGCCAGGACTATGGTCCTGACATCACGCTGTGGGAGGAGTTTCACCACAGTATTAGACATACAGACCCTCCTGATGATCCGTTTGAAAAAAGGAAAAGATTTCTCATGGGAAAGGGGGCATCAGCTACTTATTGGGATGAAGTTCAATTCTTGGTTACGGTTTCTCTTTAAGTCTGTGTGTTACATTCACTTTTGTATTGTTCTGATCCAGTTCTGTATAATGCCTGAAGTAAAAAGTTTAACATTGTAAAAGCTTGCAATAAACTATGTATAGTTAGTTATTAAAGGTATTACCCAAATAAATTTAATTGGCTTGATGTCAGTATATCAATATCCCCCGTTGTAATCCAGCATGACATCTTCATCTACATGTTTACTCCTGACTTGTCTACTTCAGCCCTGATTAAAGATTCACACTAACTGTCTTCTAGCCAATAGTGATCCATGAATAGTGCCCAATTCAATTCAAGAGAGGTTAGCCGAACTAGGTGAACTGTTCTGGTGTCAAAAGAACCAATTTCTGAATCTTCCTTCAACACGATCTGTCCAGACATCTTGCTCAACAAGCTGTTGCAGCTCGGTGTTGACCCCACTCTTCGTGCATGGGTAAAGAGCTTCCTCTCAAATAGAATAAAACAGGTCAAGCTTGGTAACAGCTCCTCCAGCATGTGAACTACCAATACAGGTGCACCACAAGGGTCTATATTGTCTATGCTCTTGTTCTCCTTGTACACTAACAACTGTACCTCATCTTCCGACTCAGTTAAAGTAATCAAATTTACTGATGATGCAACTATCAACAGACTCATCTGCAGCAACGGAGACCACGATTATTGTAGTAAAATTGAGAGAATCAGCAATTCGTCCAAGGATAACAACCTGGTCCTCAACTCAGCAAAGACTGTTGAACTGATTGTAGATTTCAGGAACCACCCATCCACCCTCCCGCCAGTCCTCATAGGTGAGACCGAAGTCTCCAGGTTACCCTCTGTTTAGTTCTTTGGCACAACCTTAATTAATGACCTAAGATGGGGCAGAACACAAAATTCAGAAGAGTGTGGATCACATTGGTAGCTAGCAGCCTAAGCTGGATGTAGTGCATCATCAGTGCCACCCAGAGGTAGATAATACAATTATCATAAATGGAGTATTGAAAGGCAACAACAGGAGGAGCTTTTCGTTATGACGCTTCTCACAGGTTATGGAATATGGCAACACCGATTGATTTTAAGTTACACAATGTCCGTGCTTGGCTGCCTTGCATTAATCATATATTTTTGGAATGCGTAAACAACACATGCACATATTGTTGAAAGCTTATGATCCTTAACTTTAGGTCAACCATTGATGTAAGATAACTCACAGCCAAATAGAAAGCCATGCTGTGTTATTGAATTGTGAATCATATACATTTCTGTAGTCGTAAAAATTGTACTAAAGAAAAAAAAAACACACTTAATTTAAATGTATTGTCAGCTCTTAAAATGAGCATCTTTATATATTGACGTTAAACACTCCAAGCTAAATATAGAGTTGTTTAACATACTTGAAAATAAACTGACAAAATTCACTGTGAAACTGTATTTGCAACTTTGCTTGTAAACTGCCAACTGAATTAATAATCTAGAATTAAAGTGGAACATCAGCCTAAACACACATACTGTCATTAAGTTACATTATTTATGTTAATTAAAATAGATAGGTAATATAATCTCTTACCCACCCTGTTTTAAAAGAACAGGCAAATGTTTGATGTCATGATGGCAGCCATCTTTTTGGTTGAAAGGAGGTAACAGGGAGCATGATACACAGTTCTAACTGTCCTGTGTCCTGAGCATATCTCCCAATTGCTAGGCAAAGTGAATAACAACATAGGAAATCCCATCATGCTCTGCACAGCATCAGGGAAAAAAAGCCCAGGCTTTTTTTCTTTGATGGGTGGAGCTTAGCTAAAAATGCAGCTAAAAATGATGCTTTGGTAAGAAAAACAAAGTTCTGATGCTGTGAAACTGTTAAAGAAACACCAAGCCTTTTCAGTTCTGCTGAGTAGATTTTTAGTCCGGAGGTTCACTTTAAACAGAATTCTAGGAAAAATAACAATACCCTTATACTTACCTCCTTAATAACAATGATAGCTGAATGTGTTCAGCATAACTCACATCGTCAAGCGATATTTAAGATAATGCATAGTGTTTTTTTTGTTTTTGTTTTCTTTTTGTTAGGATTTGTAGGAAAATAGATAATTTCAAGTTCCTAATCATCACAGTGTGATACTTGATCATTCACATGTGCACATAGTGTGATGTACATAATTTAGTACAGCCAATCGCATAATAACCAAGTGAACACTCTGCTGTTGGTTGCTTCCAATTCATCAATAAAAAAAAGTCTCTAACAACTGTTCATGTGGAGATCTAATAAAAGAGGATGTCTTCCAGATACCAATCTTTTACCTGGTCTATCATTCTACACCAGATTCCAGCAGACATCTTGTTTTATATGGATCCCACCGCAAAAGCAGCAAGGTTTCTCCTCGTTGATGTAGTACAAATAGCATATTCAGAGGTGTCCAAACTGAATAAAATATTAAACTGATTTGAAAAGGGTGGTTAAGTGTTGGTTTGCCTCCAGTAAGCTACCATCATAGCCAAATGAACAATTTATTCAGCACCAAAGAGACTCTTTGACATTGAATACATTATTTGATTTTGTATCTTATTAGAGGTAAGCCAACGCATACCTCCAGGTTTTTTTTATTTTACTTGTGTTAACTTTTTTATCCAATTGGGGTGCCTTCACATATCCTGTTCATAGATGCAAGGCTCCTTTGGGAGGTTAGATAGTTTATGTTTAATAAATATCTAAGGAAGCATCACCAGCCCCAATGGGGATGTGCCTTCTTCATTTGTGTTTTTAGTGGCTATAGGCCTTGTAACCTGGGTTTGTGAGTCCTCCTTTTTTATTCTACTCATCAAATTTTTGATTTATCTTTACTAGTATTTTTGCTTGTACACTATATTGGGCTCTTGGTGTAAGGACATGTGGAGCAGCAGTAATGTGGGCACTGGAAATAGAATACTTGTAAAATTACTGATATTTTACTATGTAATTATAATAGTGAGGTAGATAGTATCATCTAACCTGACCCCATTCTTGCTTGAACACTCCTTCTATTGATGATCAACCACAGCCAACCCCCTATTGATCCCCGACAACCCCCCAACCTATGCCTAACCTCACCTGACCCCTCCAACCTATGTCTAACCCTTACAGACCCCCCCAACCTATGCCTAACCTTAACTGAACTCTCTTGACCTATGACTAACCCTAACTGATTCTCCCAAGTGATACCTAACCCTAAGTAAACTGCAGCTACATATTGGGTGCTCAAATTACAAATTATAGTCACTAATCATGGCTGTTAACGTAGGAGCTTATGGCAATGTCCAAAGTACCATGGCACCTCCAATGCTCAAATTACCTGCTTCGTCTTGGTGTGGCCTGTACTTTCTCTCTCCTGAAATTTAACATCTCATGATGCAATTGTAACGATTGTGGCATTCTCTCCGAGGTCAGTGCACAGGACGCGCGCTGACACTGCGGAAATCCTCCACAAGCATATCATTTGAGAGAACCCAGCAAAAGGTGCACCTGTCGGCAGATGGAGCTGTGGAGTGCAGAGGAACAGATCCTCTGCCCTGCCACAGACGCCAGACAGGAATTGTACGTAGGGAAGAAACGCAGGGCAAGATAGTCTTGAAATAGAGAGATCAAAGCGACAGAGGGTATGTGTGTCCACCAATCTAGTCGCCACCCTGCGACGGTGGACACACAACAGAGGAAACCAAGAGAGAACACAATCGCAAGAGAAGCGATTGCGAATGAGAATGAGCACAGGGACAGATTGTGTGTGTGTGCACCAATCTAGTCGCCAACCCGCGACGGTGCACACACAACAGCAGATACGAAGTAGGAACGCAATCGCAAGTGCGGCGATTGCCAGAGATGACACAAGGCTAATGCAAGACAGGGCACGAGAGTAGCAAAGGCACAGCAAATCATACAATGAGAAGATAAGGAAAATAACAAACGCTAACACCGCACTCATTCGCAACAGTGAATGCGTTTACTGCGCGCTTTCCACGTGTTAAGCACAACAGAGACCAGCACGCCTAACTAACCACCGACAGACAAACACGAAACAGAGGACGTGAGCGCTTGCTTAACGGTTACCTCACCGAGCCTCCAGCAAGCGTTCGTATCAGACAAGACAGATACACGAAAACAGGAATAAGTGAGAGATACGATCCACTGCTCTTTCCGCCAGAGCGAGTGCGATCCAAGTAAGGCAACAAAGCTAGCAAGATCCACTGCTCTTTCCGCCAGAGCAAGTGCGATCCAAGTATAGCAAGAAAGCTTAGCAGGATCCACTGCTCTTTCCGCTAGAGCGAGTGAGATCCAAGTATAAAACGAGAGCGAGCTGGATCCACTGCTCTTTCCGCCAGAGCAAGTGCGATCCAAGTACAGCAAGAGAGTAGTAGATCAGGAGGATCCACCGCCGCTACCGCTAGAGGCTAGTGCGATCCAAGCACGACAGACAGAACAGGCAATACAAATAATACAATCCTGACTGCTCTAGCAAGGATGCCTAGTGCAGTCCTAAGAATTACTCTAAGCTAATCTTTAACCAATAAGCATGGCTGACACTCCAGGAGTGTTTCACAGGACAAACCCTTATGACCAGCGAAGTACTGTGGAATCACATGGTATTTATAGAGCAAGCCTACAAAGGATGTGGCTAGGCAATTTGCATGACAACCGTATGCAAATTCCTCAGCAGCAGCAAGCTGCAAAACTGACAAAAGGTCTCTTTTCCAGAGCCCTGCAGAATGCAGACCTCAACAGTGGTCAAAAAGCTGCCTGCCTGCGCAGGCAGCTGAGCGGCTCATTACAGCAATATAGTCACGCAGAGCCAGACAATATCATTCCATAATCCTTTGGCATTTAGTGATGTATCGTAACACAACACTAAATGACATCATGGCATAGCTATACCGATGCCTACATTTTTAACCAAGATGATTATGAAGGATCTTCTCTAATAATGAACATCTAGCATGTGTAGGTAGCCTTCTTTACTGCAGCAGTAAAGAGACAATCTTTTGCACACCTGTAGAAGATGCCAAGATTAAAATGTTTATATTATATTTTTCTAATTAAACCACATTAAAGACAACAACTGCATTACCCATCAAGGGGCGTTTGTTATTACTTTAGTATATCAATAAGTACATATAACTTTTACATGTTCGATCAGGAAATGCATAGCCAAAAGCACACCAATAGATGCAATGCATGAAAAAAGGGTAGATGCTTTAATCGAACAGGTAACCATGTACACATTTCCCATGCACACACACACACACACACACACACACGCACACGCGCACACACACGCACACACACACGCACACGCACGCGCACACACGCACACACACACACACACACACACACGCACACGCGCACACACACGCACACGCACACACACACGCACACACACACACACACACACGCGCACGCACACGCACACACGCACACACACACACACACACACACGCACACGCACACGCACACGCGCACGCGCACGCACACGCACACGCACACGCACATGCACGCACGCACACGCACGCACACACGCACACACACGCGCACGCACGCACGCACACACACACACACACACACACACACACCACACACAAACACACTCACAGTGAAATCATTGTGTACTGCTGAAGTAACCTATGTGCTTAAGGTTAGATCATTTCCATTGTAACTTTAGCATCAGGATATGCTAACACTGCACCTGTTTAAATTGCGCAAAATAACAGTCACTAATGGCCTTTCACACTATCAAACAATGTTAACAAAGGCAGGAAATGGGATATGGCAAGGGAATGAATCCCTCTATACAACTAGGTTTGCAGACAGGATATACAGTAATATTAGTTTAGGTCACTGACCTGTCTGGGTCACCATTTGAAAGAGTTGTGTCTGAAACTTTTAACTAAGTTGACCTTGATCCTGTTTATGCCAAACATGTAATTAAGCAACTGTTTCATGAGTGATGAAGACAGCTACCTGTCATTTTGCTTCAAACAATAACAATTCTTTTAACTGCAATTATTAATGAACACAGAGGTCACAATTGTTCTCTAACTGCAACATTTCCGAGGACCGTTTTGTAATAGCTTTGAGTAATCATATAAAAATGCGAAATGAATATAATAGTTGTTTAGAAGATTCTCATGCTTTATAATGTCAGGTCAGTCACACGTGAATGTATTTAGGTGCTACACCTAAAAAAACAGCAACAAAAAAAACCTGTAAGACTGTTTCACTTTTGTTTCATTTGTGAATAGCCTAGTATGCTCCCATGATGCACACATACTTTGGAGAATATCTGAGACTGCAAGAGTCTTCTGGCATTTCTGGCACTAATTATACTACACCAATTCAAGTTTATAGTAGACCTGAACTCTTGCACGGGACAAAAGGAAAACATAGAGAAAAGCACCCTGTATGTATTTAAAGAGTTTAACCTGTCTAATTTCCCCTCATCTGTGACTAATCACAAGTGTAATGTGATAGTTGAGCTGTGTTAGTACCGAAATTTGTCATTCCTTGGCAGAGCAGCTAATTTATAAACGTAGTATGTTAACCCTATGTCTGCTTCCATGAACGTAGGAAGTAGATACACTTCAGATTAATTGCAGGGTTTGTATCAGCTGTAACAAAGAAATGTTTTACTTTAAGGGTTATTATGCTGTTGCTTATCTTTCACAGCAGAGAGGAGGTTCTGAGTTCAGGTCCGCTTTAACCAGCCCTCATGCAGGAAGAGGGGGCATGCCAAGCGTGCATTAACCAGGGAGAGTGACGGCTGGTTCACATTGCAAGAGCTTTTTCTAAGCGCCTGCGATTTTAAAAGCTCTTGCTAATGTAATGCTATGAGTGTGTTCTCACTTGAATAATCTGACTTTATAAAAAATGCCCTTAGCATTGCATTAGCAAGAGCTTTCCAAATCACTAACACTAAAAAAGCTCTTGCAGACCTGACAGAGGGCAAAGATGTTAATATGGACTGGACACTCCCACTGCAGCAGTGACCAAGAAAGGGAGTGTGGGGAGGGGAAGCTGCAGGCTCAGCTCACATTGAGCCACACTCAAAATGGCCTATTTGGAGTTCAGTCCAGTGTCCACTTTGATTGATTTTCACATCTGGTTCACATCAGGAGCAGCTGTGTTTCCTCTACAGAATTAATCCGTAAAAATTATGCAGGTTTTAGTGATATAGTCCAAAAGCATTTTATTGTGTTCTGATTGACAGTGTGAATGGATCCTATTAATAACCTAGGCAGTGGTGCTCATCTCACCCTCATAATTATGGCTATCCCGAAATTACAGGCCGATTTGAGCTATTACGGCATCGGAATCATCATCCGTGATCTGACATTATGGATGGTGGTTCCAAATGCATCCGTAATTTCATATGCATTCGACTAAAAATTTTGGCTTACGAGCCGTAATTGCGACTGCCATTTTATATATCATTAGCGGTTAATAGCAAAGCCCACTACATGCTAGAAGCACCAAATTTGCAGTGTATGTTAAAGAGGACAGTGGGAGCAAGAGGAAAAAAAATTCAAAAAGACTTTGTAGTTTTTGAGAAAATTAATTTAAAAATTCTTGAGCTGAGTGTGGGAAATGTTTTAATGGCTGCTGACTTGCCCCTGAACATGCTAGAAACACCAAATTTGCAGGGTATGTTAAGGAGGACAGTGGGAGCAAGAGAAAAAAAAACCTTATCGTTTTTGAGAAAATCGACGTTAAAGTTAGAGGAAAAAAGTAGCAAATTTACTGCAGCAAAATGACAGATACTATATTAACATGTATATAAATCTATTTATTTATTTATTTTTTATATCAGGGTGCTGTGGGCAGGGCCGGTTCTAGCTAAAATGGGGCCCCAGGGCAAAAGTAATCTGGGGCCCCGACTGCAAAACCTACCACCACAATCCCCCCCCCACCCGTGGCTGCCGCTGGCCAGACTCCCCCACTCGCTAGCTTCCCCCCCTCCCGCAGTGTAATAAAGGCAGGCAGTGGGAGACAGACACACTCACCTCTTGAATGATGCAGGCAGTGCAGCTCCTGTCTGTCTCCCCTGCAGTGCTTGTCCTTCACATCCTGCTTCTCTGTTCAGGCACTAGAGCCTAAATGAATTAACAGGAAGTGCAAGGCATTTACTACAGGGGAGACAGACGGGAGCTGCACTGCCTGGATCGTTTGGGAGGTGAGTGTGTCTGTCTCCCACTGCCTTTATTACATTGCGGGGGGACAGCGTGGTGGGGAGAAGCGAACTGGGGGGGATCTCGCTGGCAGCAGCTGCAGGGGAGCGCACAGGGGTATCTGGCAGCCCAGCAGCCAAATGATTTGAGGCAAAGGGGGACACTTTGTGCCCCTATGGATGCAGGGGCCCTGGGGAAGCGCCGGCTCTGCCTGTGTGTGCAATACGGTGATGGCATGGGTGGGCACTATAGGTGCAGTGGGCAGGGAGAGCGGAAGCCACGCAGGAGGACAGAGCGGAGCCTTAGAGTCAAAAGCATCTTTACATTTTTACTCCAAGGCTCGCCATTGGTCTAATAACAGACCAATGGGGATCAGGAGGATCCCCATTGGATCCCCATTGATCCCCTTTTTTGCTGTAGCTATTCTTATAGCTAGAGCTGTGCGGCAAGGAGCCGCGTGTGCGTGGAGCAGTGGGTGCACGGAACGGCGGAGATCATTCTTCAAACAAGGTCAGAAGATAGAGGCTATTGTCCATGGATTGGACAAGGGCTCTGGGGGAGAGGGGGAGGCTTTGCTCTCCTCTGGAGCCTCCCCATACCATGGACCATGCAGGCTGGTATAGCTCAGGGTGCAAAGCCCCATGTGGCCAGGGCTCCGCATTCTGGCTATCCCAGCCTGCATGGGGACAAGGGGTTAAAGAGGCTCAGGAGTAGGGACCCCACATAATTTTTTTATATTTCCCACACTTCTGAACATATATAAAAAAATAAAAATAAATACATTTATATACATGTTAACACGTTATCTGTCATTAGTGAATTACTCACCAGACTGCTGCGTTCCAAGCGCTGGAGTGCAGCGTCACTGTGGCCACAGGTCTCCACCACCAATGCCACCCACTTTGCTTCCTGATTAGCGGAAGCACAGCGAGCGGCAATAAAGGCAAAGACCTGTGGCAATGGTGACGCTGCACTCCAGCGCTTGGAACGCAGGAGTGAGGTGAGTAATTCTTCTGAATTACAGCTCACCCTGCTCCTGCATAAACTCTGGGCCTGTGCTGACAGTGTCGGACTGGGAGGTGGAAAAGCTGAGGAAATCCACCTGCTGGCCAAGCAGCAGTAACCCTGTGTGATCACTCCCAATAGAAACCTGCAGCAAGTCCTCACCATGAGCAGCAAGACATGATTACTGCTGCTTGGCCAGCAAGTGGATTTCCTCAGCTATACCACCTCCACGTCCGATACTGTGCGCTGATTCCTATTTCCCCTCTTAATTACTATACAACTTAGGGGGACGATTCATTTGTGAACCGGCTGCTGCTGGTAACCAAATTACTCTTGTGCTGCATCCATTGCCCAAATTAGACAGGCAGTGCTGGCGCGGAAATGGTCTGTGCAACGCTGCACCAAAACCAGTTGTTTCTCAGGAAGCTGATATTGTTTCAAAGAAAATACATATTGCAGCCTCCATATCCCTCTTATTATTATTTTATTATTATTATTATTTAGTATTTATATAGCGCCGACATATTACGCAGCGCTGTACAGTATATATATATATATTGTCTTGTCACTAACTGTCCCTCAAAGGAGCTCACAATCTAATCCCTACTATTATCATATGTTTGTTTGTATTATGTAGTGTAAGTGCTGTAGTCTAGGGCCAATTTAGGGATGAGCCAATTAACTTATCTGTATGTTTTTGGGATGTGGGAGGAAACCAGAGTACCTGGAGGAAACCCACGCAGACACGGGGAGAACATACAAACTCCTTGCAGATGGTGCCCTGGCTGGAATTCGAACCGGGGACCCAGCGCTGCAAGGCGAGAGTGCTAACCACTACGCCACCGTGCTGCCCACTTACTTTAGTTTTCCTTTAAGTTTACCCTTACCACGTCAAGAGGAATTAAGAGCGTAACACAGTGACACATTTGTTGAAAATAAAGTACATCATAGGAGTGCAAACACCTCGTACCAATATCAAGCATGGTGGTGAAATGGTGATGGTTTGGCAGCAATAAGACTTGGACACCTTGTGGTCATTGAGTTTACCATGAGCGCCTCTCTTACACTAATGTATTTCAGGGTCAGATATAAGGCCATCTGTACAACAGCTAAAGCTTTGCTGATATTATGTCGTGCAACTGTATATATAAAGAGAAAGGTGAAACTTTCTGCCGGACAGGTGAGTTAATATCTTCTGCTCTACTGTGTATTCTGCATTCATGGGGAAATTTGCCCACTCCCTCCTTCTTTAAAGAAAACCTGTTACCTCAGTAGGTACCTGTTAGCCTTTGGATACCCCAGAGGCTTCCCCCATCCCCCTCAAGCTCGTTGTTCCAGCACTAGGACCCTTTGAACCTATTTGACTAGGGCTTGTCACGTAGGTTTGCACAGCCTCTCTTCTGTCTGTGTATAAGTGCAGCAGGACTGCACAGGTGCAAGACGGTCCACACCTGCCCAGTCGCATGGAACTGCTTGTCCATGCTTTTTTATCCTCCATGCACAAGTGGCTTCATGCTCCAGTGCAGGCGTAGGCTGACAGTATGTCTGTGCAGTGCAGCTGTGCTCGTTCATGCAGCTGTGAAGATGAAGAAGGTCCTGGCCAGCAGGGAGGGGTCATGGAGGTTCAGAGAAAGCTCTGGAGGATCTAGAGACTTCCTTCTATCGCGGTAAGAAACTAACATCTTGTCCATTAAAGTCACACGTTTGCTTTAAAAGTAGTCTTCCACAGTGTTGCCAACTTGTGGATATTTAAATGCATTTTAGGCTTTGATTATATGTAAGAAGCCAAAGACCATGCATAACTTAGATGTGTCACTATTTCAAGGGGTGATTTGGCAACCCTGCTCTCCCAGGTCACCAGCCTGTTAAAATGTGAATTACAGCTATAGTGGAGCCCACTGACTAATTTTGGTACCGGCAATAGCCAGATCCCAAATTAAAAAATTAGCAAAATTCAGCTGCGTGCAATAGCTGGAACCCAAATTATAGGGACAGATAAAAAAAATTAGGCAGTCAGTAGGCGATTACATCACAACATAGGCAGAGGAATAGTTAAAGCAGGGTGTGTGACAGCTTCCAATTATTCCCTCTCCATTTTTGAATGTATGCATGTATAGGGCTATACATCTGGCTAGGGATGGTCGGAAATGCCAATCTTCGCTTCTGCCGAAATTCAGCTTACCGCCAATGCCATATACCGATAACACTTTTCGCGTTCCGCCTACTGTATATTGCCATGAATTTCCTTGTTCTGATTCAAAAAAAGTTGCATTGCAACGTGAAAATGTCTGTATTTTCTGATTAGCTTATTCATTCTAAGTCTTCTGATTGACTTAAAATTACCAAATATTGGTAATGCAAAAACATTTCTGTATTCTCTTATTGGTTTATTCATTCTGAGTCTTCTGATTGGCTGCATAGCGGTACGGGGAATTTCCACATACGTTTTTGCATTTTCCACATTTGGCATACGAATTTTCACATTCCGCATTCTGAAGTGGAAGTGCGATTTCCGATCGGAAATGCATACATTTCAATAACGTGGAATCCAAATGAGCATCCCTACAGCTGACTTTGACAAATCAACATGGAAGCATTTTGTTTGTGGAAGGAACTGCTACATTCATGTCTGCTCCATATGAATGTAATGACATCACAAGGTTCACTAAGCTTTTAGTATAGTTCATTGAATATTGGTGAGTCTTGAGCAAAGTATTTCATAACTTCTTTTATCTTCTTCAAGAGTGTGTTATAAAAATTAGACACCAGTGCATTCCATAAAAAAATGCAAAGTTGAGATCTGCCTAGACACAATGCACACCTCTTACCGCCACTAACTACTGACCTTGCATTGTTAACTATGGTTTTGCAAAAAGACAGCTCTTATATGATGGTAAGTAGGGAATCCATGGAACGTGACACACTGTCATACTGATGAGCTGTACATGACATTTGTAAAACTGCAACAGCCCTCTGCACATACTACTCATCTGTCAGTCATATGGTATGTATGGTATGATTTTAATGCATAGCACTGTATGAACGAAGCATGTTAGGCTGACAATACACGTTGCGTCTTTTGTACTTGGTTAGATAACACATGAGCCTTTCCCTAATGTAAATTAAACTGGCAGCGATTTGTGGGAGACAGGACCAATCATCTTTCATAGGCACTTATGCATGGTTTACATTGTCAGCAGTCTTATATCTAAGTTTATACATGAGGCATTAGCTTGTAAAACAATGCATTTAATACATAACATTTTAACAATGTATTTTTTTTTAATAGTACAGAGGGTAGTTGTACTTAACAGTTAGTTTAGACATAATGGCTCATTTTCCTTAGGTTATTTTTTGCTGTATTTTACTCAGATTACTAGCATTAATTGTATGTTTAACTACTAAAATATTTTTCATTTTATGAATAGTAACTACTGTATATGCATGTTAAATTAAAAACTCAGCTAATTCTACAAAGGAGGTAAAACCTTTCAAATGACTGGTTTATGCAGATGAATCCGTTAATTTGGGCATGGTGTGTCTGATATTTTGGGCATGGCCATAGGCCACCGTACAAATTGCCACTATGGCCGTACCTTGGTGGTAATGTGGGTGCCGGATGAGAAGAGGTTATGGTGGACACCGGAGTTCCTTTATACTATAGCAGAACTCCGGCATGGAATAATTAGTAGCTGTGGAGAGCATCTGAGTCTTGCTGTTCTATAGTGGAATTCCAGCAAGGGATAATTAGCAGCAGAAGATTGGTGTTAAGAGTAGGTGGGGGTTAGTGTTAGGCACGGGTACGGAAGGTTAGTGTTAGGCATAGGTATGGGGGTTAGTGTTAGGCACGGGTACGGAGGGTTACTTTTAGGCATAGGTATGGGGGTTAGTGTTAGGCATAGGAAGGGGGGATTAGTGTTAGACATAGGTAGGGAGTTTGGTGTTAAGCATAGGTAGGGGATGGCTCATGTGCAACTTAGGTAACATTTAAAAATAATCTGAATTGAAAGTAAACTTATGATATAAAGATTTGTAACTGCAGTACAGCTAAGAAATAGAACATTAGTGGCACAGACATGAGTCTCATATTGATTCCAATACAGGAACAGCTAAGAAACCTCAGTTGTTAGCTATGCAAAATAGCTTCTCTGAGCTCTCTGACCCAGCTTTGGTCGGCTACAGTGCTGTTTTCTGAAACAGTTATCTCAACCTGTCTCTCATCATTTCTTGGACGTTTAAGTTTTTAATGCAAGAAAGTGTCCCCCCCCCCCCCCCCCCCCCCGAGTGATCAGGCCATTTTTTACAAAATAAGCCACTGCAGTTTTAAGGGCTCGCTGCAGGGCCGTACAACTCAGCACACAAGTGTGTGTCCTTTTCTGCCCACCAACACAGCTTTCTTTTGGTGGGCTGTAATCGCTCCCAAAGTGTTTATTTATTTATTTTTAAATATTTGTTTATTTTTTAATAAATTTAGTTTTTTTTGTTTTGTTTTTTGAACCATCCTTCCTTTTCTCCGCCCACCGGCCAATCAGCATGATCGGCTGTCATAGGCTTCAGCCTATGACAGTAGATCGCTTTTCTGCCACCCAGGGGGACAGCCGTGTCACACAGCTGTCACTAGTACAGCGCTGCCTTAGATTGCAGTGCTGTACAGTGTTATTAGATGCCGGTTTCACCATCTAACAGTCTCTAGCAGTGATCACCGCTGGGAGGCTGAAGCGGGGAAGCGAGTGCATCGGCACGCGATCCCTTGCAATCTCCACCCCTAGCACTTCACGCCGATTGGCGTTGAGCAGTAGTTAAGCAGTTAAATACAGAGTGTAGTGCGTAAACTGCAAATATTAGATAATGATGTAATGTTATAAAAAGAAAGCTATATAATTGAAAATAAAAATATGAATTATCTGTACTACACATACAATTCATTATATCATACGTTTGTATTCACTTTAGTCTCATTTTAAGTCATACTAGAATATTGGTAAATTTACCGATATTTTACTAACGGTAAAAGTACAAAATACTATCAGTAAATTTACTGATATTCTAATAATGGTAAAGGAAATATCTGTACATTTTTACTGCTAATGGTAAAATTAGATAGTAGGAAGACAATAAGTAAATCTACCAATATTCTACTAATCCCCATTTTAACGTATGAGTTTTATAAGTGCATACTAGGCATTTGGCTTTCATGATATGCTCATCTTCACAGCATGTGGAAAGGAAACTGCACTGGACCACTTGGAGCTGCTCTGTCAACAGTGCACCAGGCTTACAAACACATAGCTTTCACTGGCTTTCCAAGCTGGAGCTGAAATTTGCTTAGAAAGGTCTGGCAGCTCTGGCAACCAGTGAAAACAGCTAATTGGCCAGGGGAGTTAGTGGGAAACACCTGCCAGGCTGCCTTCATCAACAAGCAGAGGGATTTTCCCTTTTTTTTAATAAAAATGGAAAACCCCTTTAACACAGCATACAAAGAATAGATGTGCAAAGCATAATAGCAAAGGAACAAAACCCAGGAAGGTCAAAGCTATAAAAATGTTTCTACTTCTCATGCTGAAGTCAATTTTTAGCCTCTCGGTTTAACCAAGCCACCGACGGGCATCCCATACTGATGTATGAAATTATAAGGTCAGAGCGGAAAGGTTTCAGCAAGCGGTGCTTTCCTTTCCCACTGACTTTTAAATAAAGATCCTGTTTCTTGACCGACAAAGACATAGCCTCACTCTTCTTCCTTTTAGCTTGTTTTTTTTTTTTTTTCTTTTTTTTTTTCCAAATCCTGAACAATAACTGGAAGGCGGAGGAGAAAAGTTGGAACGAAAGCAACCTGTTTCCGACAAACATGTACATCATTCAGAGATCATCTCGTCCAAGGCGAAGGTGGAAGAATTAGGCAACCATCGCTGAAAAAAATATTTCAGATTGTCTGAAATGGATCATTTAAGGACAAGGTTATATATAAAACAAAGATTGCACATTCTTCTTCATTCCCAAATAAAACACTCCATTTTCTCAACACTGCTATCTGTGTTTTTACTGCTGAGTGCTCAGTGAAGGAGGAGGAGGGGAGGGAGGAAGGTAAATCATTCACAACTTAAAATGCTTAATCCCAGACAGGTGTTCCAGAGTCGCTCTCTCAAAGCCACAGAATTGTGGCTACTCCATTTAAATGGATCCAGGGTAGGCTGTCTTGCAGCTGGGTTTATATAGTCAGACTAAAGGTTAAAAGCTTTTCAGTCTGCTCTTGACATGTTCTTTCATATGGCATTTCAGACTCTGCTCTCAGACACAGTAACAGGCAGCAGAAAACTGCTCACAACCAACACAAAACCTTAAAGAATGGCTGGTAGCATTCTGATCATTTGAAAGAGAGAGCGAGGGGGGAGAAAAAACAACAGAAGTTGTGATTTAAGTTATGAACACTGCAAAATTTTAACGGCCCATTCATTCTCCCCCTCCTTTCCCACCAGTGCCCTCAGGGAATGCTGTCAAAAGCACATTTTCCTTTCTCAGCGATGTAACCAGGCTAGTAATAACAGACTGTATCGCAGAACTAAATTATCAACATACAGTAGAGAAGCTAGCCAGCAGCAAGACAGAGTTTGACACCTTGGCTAAACTCCAGCACTGCAGATCCTCAGATGAATGTTCCATTCCCACAGAGCAGTCATAAACTTTGCAAGTCATATAAAAATCTGGCTACAGAAAAGGATCAAACCTTAAAGAAAGCTGAAGCATGGAGTGCATGATAGGCAAAAACAGCCCCGCTTTCTGGTTCCACTTTGTCCCTCTTCTGCAATTAGTCTGGTATAAATGAGCTGCCTGAAATGGTTTCTGAGTTTTCATCAGACAAAAAAAAAAAAACAATTACTTAAAAGTCAAGTTATATGGGGGAAAACATAATGCAGTGTAAGACGAGATGGCTCATTATGTCCCTAGATCGCTAGAAAATAGTCCCCACACCCTCTTTCTTCTTTACACTCCCCGCTGGCTGGCTTTCACTCACATGTATGATTTCTGATGTGTAGACATTGTGCCACAAGTTAACACGGTGTCATGGTGACTTGTGTATAGAGCAAGATTTATGGCGTTGTGACTCAAGACTAAGCTATTGCTGGTGACATTAACACTGGTGACTATACAATGGGGATGGTGTGCGTACACATGCTATATTTCATTGGCTACGATGACTGGGTACATAAATATTGTCTTGGAAGTACCAGGAGAATTTAAACCGATTATTTACTGTGGCCCTTTTTCTTTCTTTCTTTCTTTCTTTCTTTCTTTCTTTCTTTCTTTCTTTCTTTCTTTCTTTCTTTCTTTCTTTCTTTCTTTCTTTCTTTCTTTCTTTCTTTCTTTTCCTGACAGTCGTTTGAGAGCACACTGCACTTAGTACGCTGTACAGGAGAAATGGTGCTAATTGCTGAAGGTGAGAAAGGGTTAATTCATTCAACACGTCTACATAACACAGAAATTGTACTTATAAAATCCAATAAAACCTAGAAATATGTAATAAGGAACATGCCAGAGGAGTTTTACATTTTTGTATCATGTATTTGTATGTTTCATGGGTTAAAAGATGGCCACTTGTATCAAATTTCCATTTATATGCAGGTCAGTGTAGAGTGTGCACTGTTGAGCTTTCTCCCATGTAGGGCCACCACTAGACCATCACAGGAGATAGAAGTGTATGAGGCCCTAAGGATTCTGGGGCCCTGCCAGGGATGTCCTACCATGAAGCACATGAAGGCTCTTATCAGAGACTTGATCAGAACTGCAAGTCCCGAGGTGAATGTTTATTGGTATAATATAGATTCTGATTGTCATTCAATTGTAGCACCAGCTTGCTTTCTCACACACATTAATACTGATTAAAATTACATTATAAGAAGCCTTACATAAACAGGTTCTAAAGCCACAATAACACTAATCAATAGTACAAACATTACTAATATAAATAAGGCGTAGCGCACCCATAAGGTTAGCTGTGTTAGGCCACATTCACATCATGCAATGTGGATGGCAGTGCGTTCAGAACGCCATGCGTACAAAGTGAAAGTGAATGGGTCAGGCTCGTGTTTTGTTAAAAAATGCTTGCAGCACGCATTCCAGGACTGCCCTGGTCTGGAACGCATGCAGTGTGAACATCAGACAGTGCAGTCTATGTACTTTCTGATGTCGTGCGTGTGGGCCTCCTGCACGCGTTGCCAAAATCCAGACGGCAATGCGTGCAGTGTGAACGGGGCCTTAGATGGGTCCTGATCTTGTCCAACTCTGTTGACACCCACAACCTCCAGTGATACACATAAACCATCAGTATAATGCTAAGCAATTTTATTGGATCTGGAGACCCAGTAATTAAGATAAAATTAACAATTTACCTTCTAGCAATATGCTCTAACAGATAGGTCATATCATCTGAACCCACAGTTATGGCAATAATAGAATACCAACAGTTGCGTGCAAAGGAATGCAATAGAGAATGACAACTCCAAAGTCTCTGGAAAGGGGTTTGGCCCAAAGAAGCACCAGAAAATCCAGAGTTGTCAAATCCCAAACATCACAGTGTGAGAAAGCGCGGAGGAGCCGCCGCCATGAGCCAGCGGCAGGCGGCTCCTTCCGCACACAGCGCCCACTCGCACGGAGAGGCAGCCGCCTCCTCGCATCATGAGGCGGCTGTCTCCGTGCAGCACATGACGGAGCGCGGTGAAACCGCTGCGGAGACACCGCAGAGCGGGGCTGCTGTGGCTGGGACTCGTAGTCCCTCAAGGTTTAGAGTGACGCGCGCGCGCGCACTCAGACAAGTTTTATGACGTCCAGGAGGGAGTCAGCTGATCAGGCAGGTCAGCTGACTCTAGCTCCATTCCCCATTGGTCCAGCAATCAGGGAGGTGCTAGGGGACACCTAGGTGTATATATACTGCTGGCTGTTCACTCGTTGCTTGTCTGGCGTTGCGATAACATATGTGGGAGCACCCAGATCCGTAGTCAGATCCGTTAGTGTGCCGGGACCAGCTGGAGCTGTAATCCTACACTAATCTAGATTCTGTTGAAAGCTTAAAGTACTAGTTTGATTGTGATTATCTGTTATGACCTTTGCCTGCCTCGACTATCCTCCTGAACTCTGACCTTGTACCTCGTTATATCTGATACCCTGTTGCTGAACCCTGCCTGTACTTTGACTCCGCCTCTGCCTCCTGATTTTGTACCCCGATATATCTGATACTCCGTTGCTGAACCCTGCCTGTACTTTGACTCCGCCTCTGCCTCCTGATTTTGTACCCCAATATATCTGATACTCCGTTGCTGAACCCCGCCTGTACTCTGACTCTGTCTTTGCCTACTGATATTGTACTTATCTGTCCGTCTGTATACGACCTGGCTTATCCGACCTCGAGAACCGACCTCACGATTGGAGGCGGTTCCCGAGTCCTGTTGGTGACACTTCCTCCTGAGTGTCACTTTCGGACTACCCTTCCCACTGTCAGTCTGACTCCTCCCGTCTTGGAGAGCTCAGATCTGCGGAAGGAATCTGTGCAGTCCTCCTTGCTGCACTGAGGCTTGTCCTCTGTATTACTGTTGCACCAATCACAACACTCTACTCAGGTGAACAGAGGTTAGCTAGTATATTGGATTATCGGTGATACTGCAGATCACATATAATCTGGTATACGTCTGTATTTCCTGTGATACTGCAGATCACCGGTAATCAGACCTCTCTGTGCTTCACCGATCGTTACAGAACGCCAGACCACAAAACCGATGGAATCACGCGCTGATCCTCTGACTGTGCTTGCCACTTCGGTGGATAACATTCATCAAGCACTGGGCCAGCACAAAGCCTTAATCGATGCTCTATCAGGCTCTGTGAAAACCCTCCAGACGTCAGTTGATTCAGTGCGATCCCCTCATAGTGATGACATACGTATGCCTGTACCTGATAAATTTTCCGGCCACAAGTCTGACTTCCGGAATTTCAGGAGTAGAGTGTTGTCGTATTTCGAGTTGAGACCCCGATCCTCGGGGACTGAGACCCAACGGGTCATCTTTATTAAAACTTTGTTGACTGGGGACTCCCAGTCTTGGGCATATAACCTGCCTCCTACCGATACCGCTCTGACCTCGGTAGAGGAATTCTTTAAGGCCATGGCCATAATCTACGACGACCCTGACCTTGCTGCGTCCTCAGAGCAGAAGCTCAAACTTTTGCGGCAAGGCAGAGGTTCGGTCGAGGATTATGCGGCGGAGTTCCGTAGGTGGTCAGTCACCTCTAGATTTGATAACTTCGCCCTAATGGATTATTTTTTGTCTGGGTTGACGGAGGAGGTCTCCGACTTAATGTTAACCGTACCCGAGCCCAAGACAGTTGATGAGGCCATATCATCGGCCATTCGAGTAGATCGCAGGCTACGCCATCAGAGGCAGGCCAGGGGCAGTCACCGTGTCAGGGTGACTTCGTACGCGGCACCGGTTGCTGCATCCTCTGTAACAGCATCTCCGCCTGTCTCACCCTTTCCGGCCTTGCCTCCACCAGAGCCGATGCAAATTGGTCGATCAAAACTGACCCAGGTGGAGCGAAGGAGGATGACGGAACAACTGTGCCTATACTGTGCAGAGGCAGGACATAGGGTGCGAAACTGCCCCAACAGGGCGGGAAACGGGTCTGCCTAGGAGTAGTGGGGGGTGACACCCTAGGCACACAAACCTCACCCCTTAAAGAGAAAAAATTACTTCTCCCTTGTACGGTCACATGGGATGATAAGTCTGTTGCCACTGAAGCTTTTATTGACTCCGGCTCAGCGGCTAACTTTATGAACTTTGAGTTTGCTCAGGAGTTGGGTCTACCACTCACTCCCGTGAGACCCCCCATTCAGGTCACGGCAGTTGACGATTCCCCTTTGCAGCGGAATCGTCCCCTGTCACAGACTCCGCTTGTGAAGCTCACCATAGGGGTATTGCACGGGGAGCAGTTACAATTTTTTGTTTTACACATGTCCACCTCCACTATTATCCTAGGCATGCCTTGGTTGCAGGTTCATTCCCCGCAGATAGACTGGGCCACAGGACAGTTGACAGCATGGTCACCTCATTGTTTCCAGCAGTGTTTGGGGAGACTGACATTAGGTCTAACTAAGGTACAGGTGGAAGGTATACCGGAACAATACTCAGATTATGCCGATGTGTTTCGTCCCAAGGCCGCGGATAAATTACCCCCGCATCGCCCATTTGACTGTCCCATTGACCTTCGTTCCGGTTGTATGCCTCCTCGAGGCCATTTATATAACTTATCTGGCCCCGAGAAACTCGCCATGCAGGAGTACATCCGTGAGAACTTGGCAAAGGGCTTCATCAGGCCGTCCCGGTCACCCGCTGGGGCAGGCTTCTTTTTTGTTAAAAAGAAAGACGGGGGTTTACGGCCTTGCATCGATTATCGTGGCCTCAATAAAATCACAGTGAAGAATCGCTACCCGTTACCACTCATAGACGATTTGTTCACACAGGTCACTGAGGCTAGGATATTTTCAAAACTGGATTTACGGGGGGCATACAACCTGGTGCGTATAAGGAAGGGCGATGAATGGAAGACGGCCTTCAATACCCCTGATGGGCACTACGAGTATAGGGTGATGCCCTTCGGTTTGTGTAATGCCCCGGCCGTCTTCCAGGAACTCATCAATGAGGTTTTTCGGGAGGTGTTGGGAAAGTTCGTTTTAGTCTATCTAGACCACATTCTCATTTTTTCTAACAACCTCCAGGAACACAGAACCCATGTCAGGATGGTATTAGACAAACTGAGGCAGAATCTGTTATACGCCAAACTCGAGAAATGTATTTTTGAGGTCACGTCGGTTGCCTTTCTGGGGTATATAATCTCCACCTCAGGTCTGTCTATGGACCCTGCCAAGGTCTCCGCGGTCCTGGAGTGGCCGCAGCCGGTGGGGTTAAAATCATTGCAACGGTTCTTGGGGTTTGCGAACTATTATAGAAGGTTTATTAAGGGGTACTCCACGGTAGTCGCCCCTCTCACTAGCCTTACTAAAAAAGGGGCAGACACCACTCATTGGTCTCCCGAGGCCTTACAGGCTTTTTCTAAGTTAAAGGGGTTGTTCTGCTCAGCACCCATACTCAGACACGTGGACACTTCTTTTCCGTTTATTGTTGAGGTAGACGCCTCGGAGATCGGGGTGGGGGCTGTGCTGTCCCAGCATTCTGGTCTTCAGGGTAGACTACACCCGTGTGCCTATTTTTCCCGAAGGTTCTCTCCGGCAGAGAGAAACTACGACATAGGCAACAGGGAGCTCCTAGCCATCAAATTGGCCTTCGAAGAGTGGCGTCATTGGCTAGAGGGAGCTGAGCACACTATCACGGTTTATACCGACCACAAAAACCTGGAATACATCGAGGGGGCTAAAAGGTTAAGCCCAAGGCAGGCTCGATGGTCGCTATTTTTCTCGAGATTTACATTGTTGATCACGTATACGCCAGGTAGTAAGAATACCAAGGCAGACGCACTCTCTAGGTGTTTTGAGCCGGAGACAGCACAGCCCTCTGTTCCCGAGACCATTGTCCCACGAAGTGTGGTGTTAGCCGCCACCGAGACTTGGGAGGAAAAGAGACCTTGAGTCCTTTTCAGCAGGATATCCCGGAAGGGAAACCAGACGGGGTATTATTTGTTCCGTTACCATTCCGTCTCCAGATCTTGGAGATGATCCACTCTCATAAGAACGCGGGACATCCTGGAGCGTCTAGAACGCAAGATCTCGTGGCCAGATGTGCATGGTGGCCTTCGCTAGCCGCTGACTGCAAAGAGTTTGTCAGGGAATGTGCGGTGTGCGCGAAAAGCAAGCCCTCCCGGCTGGCATCTGTGGGTACTTTGCAGCCTTTGCCCACCCCGAGTGAACCATGGACCCACTTGTCCATGGATTTCGTGGGAGAGCTTCTGAGATCTGAAGGCATGTCAGTTATTTGGGTGGTGGTTGACCGTTTTAGTAAGATGGCCCACTTCGTGCCTCTGAAAGGACTCCCCTCGGCCCAGGAACTGGCCGATTTATTTATCATCCATGTCTTCAGACTGCATGGCATTCCAGAAGACATAGTATCCGATCGGGGAGTCCAGTTTGTTTCGAAATTTTGGAAGGCATTCTGTCACCAAATGGGCATGAAATTGTCATTTTCCTCGGGGTACCACCCACAGACAAATGGCCAGACGGAGAGGGTCAACCAATCGTTAGAGCAATTTCTGAGATGCTACGTTGCCGAGGCACAGAGTGATTGGGTTAAATATTTACCTTATGCAGAATTTGCCCACAATAACTTAAAGAGTTTGTCCTCAGGTTTCTGTCCATTTCAGATTGTGACAGGTAAACTGCCTAAATTCTCCCCATTGCCAGTTGCGGCCACTCCGTTCCCAGCCTTGGAGGCGTGGCAAAGGTCGTTTAAGGACATGTGGTGGACCATCAAGAATAATCTCGTTAAAGCATTTCAGAGTCAGAAAGGTCAGGCTGACAAGAGACGCTCGTTAGAGTGGAAATTCCAACCAGGAGATTTGGTTTGGGTGTCAACCCGTCACCTGACCCTGAAACAACCCTCTGACAAACTTGGTCCCAGGTTCGTGGGTCCATTCCCAGTTACTAGGAAGATCAACGATGTCACATATACCGTTGATCTTCCCACCAGCATGCGTGGAGTGAGGTCCTTCCACGTATCACTTCTCAAACCCGCAGTCCAGGTGGGCCCCACTCCTCCTCCTCCTCCTCCTGTCTTAGTCGATGCCCAACCCGAGTATGAGGTGGAGAAGATCATAGACTCACGTACTGTACAAAACTCGGTGCAGTATCTCGTACATTGGAAGGGGTACGGCATTGAGGAGAGGCAATGGGTACCTGGGAACCGCATGCATGCGGACGAGTTAGTGAGAGAATTTCATGCTGTACATCCAGAAAAACCTGGAAGGAGCTGTCCGGAGTCCACTCCTCGGGGGGGGGGGGGTACTGTGAGAAGGCGCGGAGGAGCCGCCGCCATGAGGCAGCGGCAGGCGGCTCCTTCCGCACACAGCGCCCACTCGCACGGAGAGGCAGCCGCCTCCTCGCATCATGAGGCGGCTGTCTCCGTGCAGCACATGACGGAGCGCGGTGAAACCGCCGCGTTGGACGCGGCGGTTAGCGCGCATGTCCCCGCTGCAGAGACACCGCAGAGCGGGGCTGCTGTGGCTGGGACTCGTAGTCCCTCAAGGTTTAGAGTGACGCGCGCGCACTCAGACAAGTTTTATGACGTCCAGGAGGGAGTCAGCTGATCAGGCAGGTCAGCTGACTCTAGCTCCGTTCCCCATTGGTCCAGCAATCAGGGAGGTGCTAGGGGACACCTAGGTGTATATATACTGCTGGCTGTTCACTCGTTGCTTGTCTGGCGTTGCGATCACATATGTGGGAGCACCCAGATCCGTAGTCAGATCCGTTAGTGTGCCGGGACCAGCTGGAGCTGTAATCCTACACTAAGCTAGATTCTGTTGATAGCTTAAAGTACTAGTTTGATTGTGATTATCTGTTATGACCTTTGCCTGCCTCGACTATCCTCCTGAACTCTGACCTTGTACCTCGTTATATCTGATACCCTGTTGCTGAACCCTGCCTGTACTTTGACTCCGCCTCTGCCTCCTGATTTTGTACCCCGATATATCTGATACTCCGTTGCTGAACCCTGCCTGTACTTTGACTCCGCCTCTGCCTCCTGATTTTGTACCCCGATATATCTGATACTCCGTTGCTGAACCCCGCCTGTACTCTGACTCTGTCTTTGCCTACTGATATTGTACTTATCTGTCCGTCTGTATACGACCTGGCTTGTCCGACCTCGAGAACCGACCTCACGATTGGAGGCGGTTCCCCCGTCCTGTTGGTGACACTTCCTCCTGAGTGTCACTTTCGGACTTCCCTTCCCACTGTCAGTCTGACTCCTCCCGTCTTGGAGAGCTCAGATCTGCGGAAGGAATCTGTGCAGTCCTCCTTGCTGCACTGAGGCTTGTCCTCTGTATTACTGTTGCACCAATCACAACACTCTACTCAGGTGAACAGAGGTTAGCTAGTATATTGGATTATCGGTGATACTGCAGATCACATATAATCTGGTATACGTCTGTATTTCCCGTGATACTGCAGATCACCGGTAATCAGACCTCTCTGTGCTTCACCGATCGTTACACACAGTAAATATTTAAGTGCACTTTAAATGACAAATGTTTAAACTGTCTGCTATAATCAAACTCAGATAAACATTTAAGCTAATTTCCCCTAAACATTGGCCAATGTTAGTCTAATCAGCAGGCCGGCAGTTGGCACTCATATTTAAAACATTATTTTTAATCCACAAAAGTGTAGGGGAAAGCTTCACTCAGGAGAGCAGCAGCAGGAAGATGACACAGGCTGGATTATTAGATATACATTAATGTCTCTCTTCAGATAGGCCTTGACACCTCAGAACAGTTGGTTAGTCCAATATACAGTTCAGTCTATTCTAGTCCCCACTACAAACTGCGTTGCATAAGACCCTGGTAGGCCTGAATATGTGAAAGTGACAATTCAACAGGAATCACTCACTCAAAGCTGGCTCTGTGAATCTGCAGGAGCTGCTATGCAGGCAGATAAACATACCAATAAACTGGATTCACTATCAGCTGGTCAGTAGCTTGCTTACAGTTTATTTAGATGAGGCGGAATGAAACAGCCCTGTGAAGTAATCTGTCATTGGTGCCAGTGAAGAAATGATTTAACCTCCAGATAGCTCAGTCGCTCAGAGCAAAGCTCTCCTCTTCAGATCTCTATAGCCTTATACACACGAGGCATAGATGTCTCAAGAGACAAAGAAAAAAGCAGCAATAGTTCGTCACCAGGTCCCTCTATGCAGCAGCTGTACACTCAGTGCACAGAGGGACAGAGATGCGGCGGAAGCTGTCGCCGAAGGTTCCTCCCCCCCGCCGGAAGCTCCGTTCATGGAGTATGGGTTGCTGTCGCTAGTCCACATACACACGCAGTACGCGTGGCGGACTAGCGACAGTTGCAGCGAAGTTGTGGCGACAGCTGTTGCCAGCGATTGGCCACGTCAATCACCTGGCGACAGCTCTGACTGGCGACGGTTCGTGGCGAGCGCCTCATACACATGGGGGACCTGTCGCCGCAACATGCGCGTGCCACGGGTTTGTGGCGACATTTGTGCCCTGTGTGTATGAGCCATATCAGTTCTTTTCGCAACTCAGCTCACTAAAAAAAACTCCCCTTTTGGAACATTCCTTCCTTTCAGAGCTAACACTCAAACCCATATGCAATTCACTTTTTCTCTTGAGTTTTTTCCTGGGAGATAATTTTTCAACTTCTATTTAAAATAACTTTTTAGCACTTTTCAACTGAAAAAGTAACAAAAGGTAAGTGAAAAAGTTGTGTCAAAATTATTTTGAGTATTTTCTTGCTTTCTGGTGGCTTAAAGGGCATTTTATTGACAAGTTTAAAAATATCACCTAATAGAAAACTTAGGAGAAAAAAGTTAATTGCATATGGGCCTCAGACTTTCTCTCATTGGCTACAAAATCTCCACAGTATAAAAGCTGCTCTCCTATTGGTGGGAGGAATTATCCACCTAGTTGTAGGAGGGAAAAATGCAAACAGCAAACTATGCAAAGTATTTCGAAATTAACTGTTTCAGAGCTGATTTAACAGAACCACAAATCCCAGATGTGACCACACAGATAATACTTCATACAGGCACTGAACAGCCATGTTGGCAGGATGGCTACAAAGGAAACAAGAAAATACAGTTATATGACTAGCTAGATCCTTTTCCTGCCATGAAGAAGCCCTCAAAGGAGTTGTGGTTGTGCATGACCAAAGGGGAACAAAGGATGCAGGCTGTTTACTATAGAAAATGACATATTAATAACCCAACAACAGATGATCATATGAGTAGCAGGCACACAGCAGTGACATTTGAATGCACCTATAGCACACAGTGGCTGATTGATTTGACACCTGTATACTGTCTTAACAATCTTAAAAGGGGGCAGAGTGTAGAGTATCTATATATCTAAAAGGCAGTTGCAATATGCACGGCGTGGACCTAGTGCTGCCCGCATATATTACAACTGCATGTGTAATGATAGTGGCGCATGTGCGAGCAGCGAAGGGGTGTGGCAGGCACCACAGAATCTTTAAAGAATCGGGGGATTACTGGTAAATTATAACAGTGAGAGGAAACCATTGGGTACGGCACTTGTGTATCAGCCTAGCAATGTGCCATTTGCTTAATACTCTAAATAAGTCCTATATAATGATGCATAAGTATTTAGATGCACTCATTAAAAAGGTTGTAGTGTGAGACTAACATACATAAATAAAGACCATAGACTGCATATGGGCAAGGAGAAGGAACAAGTAATTACAAAGACCCCGAAATATGTGTTTCTGTAAGAGGAAGGGGATGCTGAGAAACCCCATACAACATATATTGATAAGAGCATATGCAAATATAAAGTAAAGAGAAACATTTGTAATGTCAAAACTATAGCAGCTAACTAATGATTACCTAATGGAACTCAACTCATATTTTTGGTTCATATGATAAGGACATGGGGGGGTTTCCAAATGTATAATTCAGTAAGCCTCTTGTAATTTTAATTTGTGGAGACAATCATTCCCCCATGCTGTTTCTGTGTATTTATAATAAACTGTAAACAAGCTGATGAGCAGCATGCCCAGCTTGCAGAAAGTGCCAGGTGACAGGAGAACCCAATTTCCACACTGAATTCGTCATTTACATTTACATATGTAATGCTTAACTTTAGAAAAAAAACCTTTGAGATAGAATATGTGAGGGGTGTGACCTGATTGTATACAAATGTATTTAATAAAAATATACAAAACTTTATTAAACACTTGCAGAAAAGTTATATATAAAAACATACATGACAGAGAATTGCCCAAACCCTCACCACACCCAAACCCGCATGCCCCTTAATCATTACCCACTATGTCTTCCAAACAGACTATATCCTATGTGCACATGAATCTAAATTGGAGCTGCGCAGCCCAAAAACAAAAATCCAACCTGACCTATGCTGGGTTAAAGAAGATCTAAAGAAATGTTTTGCACTCAGTCTCTATGGGGAGGTGCTAGATGTCCTCCACTCCCAGCAAAGTATTGCATTTGTTAATAGATGATCTCGGAGTTAACATGCAACCATGACACAGTTTCCAGCAATATCAGTTGCAATAAATGAAGCTGATGTTATCAGGAAATGTCTATTTTGACGTGGAAGTTGCGACAATATCAATCAACCACCGCCTAGCAGGCGTACTCAACAACTTCCAATTGAATATAGAATAGAACTCCATCTTCGTTGCATACAGCAGAGATAAACAGCATGAACAAAATAATAGCAAAGTCCATGCAGTCAACAGCTGATATATTTGTCAGGCGAAGCAAAAGCATGAGCAGCGTCAGTCAGGTGCACATCTAGTTACTTAACACGGAGGTTTCTCTAGCTACCTACCTCATACTTGGGGGCACCTGTAGCTACTTAATATTGAGGGTTCTTCAGACTACCTAATACTAAGGGGCAACTGTAGCTACCTATGACAGGTGAGGGAGAACAGGGTTTCTCGTAAACTACGCCAGTGCGAATCTACGTGTCGTAGTCCACAACTACGCATCATAGTTCATAGACGAAGTTTAAAACATTGCGTACGTATTTCATCATAGTACCGCTATTCGAAGCTTCGCCCGCTATGTGTAGTTGACGTATGTATTGTGAAGTCAACTATGCGTGCGGTAACTGCGTCTATACGGATCATTGCGCATGCGCAGAAATATTATTGCCCTTCTATACGTATACAATTCTGCATTGGAAGGTGGAATGTACGCATGTATTAGTTCATCCATGCACATATTTAGTGGATTATTGCGGAAATTTTTCCGCATAAGGGCATAAGCGTCCGCATACACTACGCTTCGCACTACGCAAAGCTTCCATATTTTAACATGTGGTCTACAAAATGCAAATGTAGCGAAGCTTCTGATTTCAAAACTGTAGTTTGCGAAGCTTACGCGTAGTTCCAGCGTAGCGAAGTTGGCTGACTACGACCATCCCTGAGGGAGAAGTAACAGCTGGGACAGCCAGCACACTTGTGGTGCAGTTTGGTGGGGGTTTGTAGGTTCATGGAGGGAGAAGTTTAAGGTGCCAGGACATCTGTGCCTATAGGCTCCTGTGAGGTAAATCCAAGTCTGCCTGCAGTACATGCAATAATGGCCACACAAACATTTGATCATGCAAATGGTGAATTGGGAGTCACTTGTTGCACTTTTTAAAGGCATTTAAAAGCTCTTCCTGAGTTTCAATGACTCTGTTTTTTTGCATTGCATTGTATGTGGAAAAGTTGAAATTTGTGGTGTTTTTGGCTGAATTGAGAAATGTAACTGTAGTAGGCTAAAAATATCAAAACATGAGTGAATGATAATAATGTCAACCTTATTTGAGAAAGAAGCTGCTGAATATGACTTTTCAGTAGTTTTCTATATCACAGTAAACGTTGCAAATTAGGTCTAATTGTTATAATTATATTTTTTTTTTTAAATCTCTTTGTTCGGTAAGAAAATGATGATCTTCGTTAAAATTGGATAATACTTTAAAAATATGTAAAAATAATGTATTACATAAACTCCTTAATAAAATGTCCTAGTTCATTTAAATTAAATAATAACTTGATATCTGTTTTGCTATTAATGACTCATTAATCGCAAAGTAGAGTCCTCACTATGCAATTACATTGAAGTTTTCAAAACAAACCTTTGAAATGTGTTTTTAATTTAATCTGACTTTCTCTCATACAGCTACACTATTTCTATGTATAATTTTATTATATCTTTGGTTAGAGGGTTGCTCAAGCCATACTTCTAATCACCATTCCTCAATCCAATTCCATCCCCTCCAGTACTGCCCTCCCCACCCCTGCCCAAATACACCAGCAACCAGCCACAAGCATGTAAATGCCCAGTAGGCCATACATAAGCATAAGTTCATGCAGACAACCTAAAGATGAATATATAAGTCAAGAGGTGTTTCACACGGCTCTTTCTCCTCACTCCCTCCGTAAGGTTTCCAGAAAGTGCAAGCAGCCCTCAGGTCGATTTGCATAGAGGGGAAAAAACACAAACAACACGCCACAGAGGGTAATAACGTCTGGCCAATAGTATTACAACCTTCACCTGCCCCACACCGGTGTAGCACACTCCACATTGCATTGATTGCACAGGGTGCTGCACTAGGGTGAGGTGGAGGTGCCAAAGAAAGTGTTAAGATACTGCACTATTGTGTGTTTTTTCTCTTGACATATCTGAAAGTACAAGTGTGTGGAGGACTGGAGATAACTATAACAGGATTAAGAAGCTTCATGACCGATTGGTTATAGATGGCAAGCATTTGATGCTGTTTGTGATTGAGCAGCCACACTATCTGGTGAGCGCAATCTATATACATTATATCCGGAGTGTACATTATATCCGGAGTGTGCTACACCGGTGTGGGGCAGGTGAAGGTTGTAATACTATTGGCCAGACGTTATTACCTTATGTGGCGTGTTGTTTGTGTTTTTTCCCCTCTATGCAAATCGACCTGAGGGCTGCTTGCACTTTCTGGAAACCTTACGGAGGGAGTGAGGAGAAAGAGCCGTGTGAAACGTCACCCCGGGAGACCGTAGTAGCGCCTACACCTCTTGACTTATTTATCTGAGACTGTTACGGTGTGGCGAACCGGTATTGAGTAGAGGTGGAAAATTATTAACTGTGGGTGGAGCGCAACATCTCTGAAAACTTTTATAAAGATGAATATAAGCCTATGTCCCATAGAGTGCAAGTGCAAAAAGCAACATGCTCACAGTACGAGTCTTCACAGGTGTCAGATTTGTGTAACCAGAATTCAGCAAAAAACAAAATGCTGAGTGCAGCATAGTTAGAGCTAGAACCCCTATTATACAGGACTCTGATTAATAATAGCATTTGCAGGAAAATACCAACAGCAACACTTGTTGGCATACGTAATTGCAGGATTTTGGTGGCTTTATTGGCAACCAAATTGGCAGGACTTTTTGGTGTAGCTAACAGCAGAACCTCTTTAAAGAGGAACTCCAGTGAAAATAATGTAGTAAAAAAAAGTGCTTCATTTTTTACCATAATTATGGATAAATGATTTAGTCAGTGCTTGCTCATTGTAAAATCTTTCCTCTCCCAGATTCACATTCTGATATGTATTACATGGTGACATTTTTACTGTGGGCAGGTTATGTAGCTGCTCCTAGCTGTTTTGGCTGTTAGAGACAGCTGTAAACAGCTAATTCCTGTCTGTGAACATTGTTACATTGTAACAGTTTGCCCAGAGTACCGCGGTACTCAGAGCTTCTTGTGGGAGGGGTTTCAGCACAAAATCAGTCATACAGCGCCCCCTGATGGTCTGTTTGTGAAAATCATTATATTTCTCATGTAAAAGGGGGTATCAGCTACTGATTGGGATTGGGATAAAGTTCAATTCTAGGTTGGAGTTTCTCTTTAAAGTGGATCCGAGATGAAAAAATAACTATAACAAGTAACTTATATATCTACTGTATATCTACAGTATAAGTCTATATATCTTATCTAAAGTTTGGAAAACAAATCTAGCTCCAAACAGCTTCAACAGTGTATGATCATTTCTCCCTGTAATACAATGAGAGCACATTATTACACAGGCAAGCTGCTCTGCATCTCCACCCCTCAGCCTCTGAAACCTCCACTCCTCTCTCCTCCCCTCTCCACCTTGCCTCTTAAATCTCTGGCTGGTAACACCTCCTCATCCTCCTTCGGGAAAAGCCTCCTCCTCCCCAGACTGAGCTCCCATGAGCACTTGCTACATGGGACTCAGATTGCCCAGGCGTTGGAGGATCGTTTGGAGGAAGTTTGATTCACGCAAACTTCCGCGAACCGCAATAGATTTCAATGGGGGGGCGAACTTGGAAAACTAGAAAAGTTTATGCTGGCCACAAAAGTGATGGAAAAGATGTTACAAGGGGTCTATAACACCTGGAGGGGGGCATGGCGGAGTGGGATAGATGCCAAAAGTCCCGGGGGAAAATCTGGATTTGACGCAAAGCAGCGTTTTAAGGGCCGAAATTACATTGAATGCTAAATTGCAGGCCTAAAGTGCTTTAAAACATCTTGCATGTGTATACATCAATCAGGGAGTGTAATTAGAGTACTGCTTCACACTGACACACCAAACTCACTGTGTAACGCACCGCAAACAGCTGTTTGTGTAGTGATGGCCATGCTGGACTGGAGCAAACCATGGACAGAGTGCAGGCCGTGGTGGTTTTCAAGCCCATATGGTCACCGGGCTGAGGTAGCTGAATGACAGAATAGTGACTGTCCAGCTGATCAAATTTGGTCTGTCCACAATGAAGCAACGTCCTTATTATGTTGGGTGTGCCGGCGGTCATTGCTTCATTGTGAAACGCAAGCCCCTTCACCGCGGCAAGGTAATGATCACGAAGGAGAATTGGCACATGTACATGCCTTTTGTTTTGTTGTTGCAACCGCAGTGCAGCCAGAAAAATTAGGCAGCCATGTACATGCACCGGAAAAAGTATTATAGCGGCCTTAAAAATTCAGGAATCCGCCTGGAGTCCTGGACCCTGTTGGTGGTGGTGGCGAAGAAGGCAGTCAAGCAGCCTGCAGGCAGAGTGTAATGGATTGCGGAGATGCCGCCGCGCGGTCTGGCAGCGGGGCGTCTGTCTCCGCGTTCAGACCGGCGGTTTCCGCACAGCAGCATGCGTCTGGTTTGTCTGAGCCTTCTAGTGCGCTGGGAGGCAGGTCCTTTATGCCAGTAGGAGAGGGATCAGCTGATCAGGTTGATCAGCTGATCCCAGCGCAGGCTTTCATTGGCTGAGTAGCGCTGGGTGGCGCTGAGGAGCGCTTCACTATATATAGATCTCGCTGGTCAGTCTCAAGTTGTCTGCCGTTGCGAATACATACGTGTGAGCACTCAGACCATAGTCAGATCCCACAGTGTGTTAGAACCAGGTGGACCTGGGAAAGATTACGCTTGTGTTATACTTTAGACCAGTTCCGGGGTGTTGTGACCAAGGACCTCACACCCAAGTTTAGGATTACTGTGTCATTGCTGTGTTATACTTTAGACCAGTTCCAGGGTGTTGTGACCAAGGACCTCACACCCAAGCTTAGGATTACTGTGTCATTGCTGTGTTATACTTTAGGCCAGTTCCGGGGTGTTGTGATCAAGGACCTCACACCCAAGCTTAGGATTGCTGTGTCATTGCTGTGTTATACGTTAGAGTAGTTCCTGGGTGTCGAGACCACGGACCTCACACCCCAGACTAGGACTCTGCTCTATTTCTGTTATGACTATTTGCTCTGTCAACCTCTCTATTGCCTTCTGATTCGGTACCCCTGCATATCTGCCTTCCTGTTGCCAGACCCTGCCTGTACCCGGTTACCGAATCAGCCTTCTGTCTCTGTACCGTATCTGCTCGTGTGTTGCCGACCTGGCCTGCCCGACCTTCCAGGCTGTCACTCACTCCCTGAGTGCTCAGTCTATCTGTACTAGCATTGACACAATTCCACCAAGTGTCAGTTGCAACTAGGACTCCTGCTCCTCAGGGAGTCCAGCCTGTTAGCAGCCAGTGGCCTCTTCTCCTGGAGTCCCCTGGCTGCAGTACAGTCTATATCTATCTCCAGATATCCCTGGTTGCCGGGTCCTCTCTATTCCCTCTTTCTAGGGGATAGTTCCTGCACTTCCCAGGGCCACCTGTCTCTCAGGTGGTTCTTGGCTAAGCTGCCTGTATCTCCCGCCTCGCGGGAGATAGCCTACAGTTACACCAAACACACTTTATTAGGTGTCTAGAGGTTAGCCATGCTTATATTATTGGTGATTCTGAAGATCATCCATAATCAGGTATACATCTGTATTGTTGATGATTCTGTAGATCATCAATAATCAGATTCTCCCTGTGTGCTGACACCGATCGTTACACAGAGATGCTGTGTGGGGAGCGACTTAGTCTTGGGGCAGGCAGTCACACGGCGTGCAGGCAGAGAAGCTGTGTGTGGGGAGTGACTTAGTCTTCAGGCAGGCCTGACCGTGCTTTGCAGACCACGTGGTCAGATGGTCCCTTGACCCAACGCTGTGTGCCAGAGATGACACCACTTGCCTTTCAACATCATGGTAGAGTTTGGGTTTCGCCTTTTTTGAGAAATAATTGCATATCTTCCACTGCGGTGTGTGGATTTGCTTTTGTGTGCTGCTCTCCCTCGGGTGGTCATCTCATTGCAGTTTGTGCTTTTTAATCATGTGCCTTTGTAAGGTAGTTGTCCCTATGCAGGTCTTGGTCTTACCACGGCTCAATTTTCGGTGGCAGAGAGTACAGATGGCATTGCTTTCATCTGAGGCAGACACACAAAAAAATGTCCACACCGCTGAGCCCTGGGGTGATGGAACTTTGGCGGTGGCGGCCGACTGAGTGTTAAGTGGGGTGCCAGAATGAGAGCAGGAGGAGGAAGATATGTCATGCTTCTGTGCGGAAGCTGAGAAAGATGAGGTGTTCTGTGTTAAATAGTCAACTACGTCCTGACAATATTGGGGGTTAATGGCACGTGCCTTCTTCTGAACACTGTACTTTGGTCGTGGGGCGCACGAAATCATGACAGCGCAATCTCGAACAGACCTGCCAGGTGGCCTGCCTCTGTCTTTTGTTTTGTCCATATTGGGAGGGATGATGTGAAAGGTATGCACTGACTTGACTAATACAATGTGCAGTCAGTCACACAGGTGCAGTTAACAGGTATGCACGGAGTGGTATAACACACTACATGCGCTCATGTAGGTAGGTGAGTGCACTGAAGTGAACAACAGGTAGTAGGTACATGCAGGGATGGGTATTACATGTGCACCTGTCACACACAGACAGGTACCAGATAGGCATAGTGACACTGCGTGCGCTCACGTGGGTAGGTGGGTGCACTGAAGTGAACACAACAGGTAGTAGGTATATGCAGTGATGGGTATTACATGTGTACCTGTCACATACAGACAGGCACAGTGACACTGACTAACAGGGCTGTATATAATGCAAGTGGGCCACACAAAAAAAAAAAGGAGTAAGCTAACAAAGCTTACAAGAGCCTAACTAAGCTTTCCCTATGAGAGTCTGCAGCAGATATCCCTTCACTAATTACTGCAGGCACACGAGTGAGTCCACTGCCTGATGCTGCCTGCCTATTATAAGGTGGGGAGGGGCTCCAGGAGGGAGTGTAGCCTGATTGGCTACAATGTGCCTGCTGACTGTGATGTAGATGGTCAAGTTGACCCTCATGATGCACTATGGGGGGCGAACCGAATTTCCAGAAAAGTTCCCAGTTCGGCGCAATCGCGAACCGCGGAAGTTCGCTGGGAACCGTTGGCCGGCAAACCATTTGGGCCATCTCTAGTACTGGGTTGGTTAAGCTAGTAAAATGCCTTTATTGCATTTAGCACATTACCTTTCAACATGTCAGTATAACTGCTGCTGGCACTGACCTTATGCCTGGTGTGATGAGTGGGTAATTCTGTGATCTGAGGTGGGGGTCTCCGAGCTGACAGATGTGGCCTACTTTCAGTTGTCTTATCTTGCTGCATGCCAAATTCACTTTGAAAAAAATTCACTGGAGGCATCAACCTAGGTGATGTGATGTGGTGATGATCAGGGGCCATGTCTATTCATAATAACTGAAGAAATGTTAAATGTAAAGTTAAAAAAATAAACAACAAACAAAGTCCTGAGAATAGTGCCATCTAGTGGTGAAAATGTAAAAATACACCCAGGTTAAATTTTAGTTAAAATTCAATCCCCTCTGACCTCCCCCCCCCCCCCTCCTCATCCTCCCATTACCAAACAAATACAAATATGTGTTGTTATTTTTAATACATACTATAGATAGTTGCTTTAGGGGCTCAGTGTTTTTAATATGAATGTCATGAAGGTATATTACTGTTATGTCACAAAATAAGGTCTTGTAATTATTGACTGGATTTAAAAAAAAAAACATGAGACAAAAAAAAAGACACCTTTATTTCCAAATAATATATTGTTGCCATACATTGTACTAGGAACATCATTTAAATGTTGTGATAGCGGGGACTAACAAATAAAATGTGTGGGTTTTATTTATAGTAGCATTGCCTATTTTAATTCTTTTCAAGATGGAATAGGAGAAATTGTGTATTTTTTTGTGTATTTTATTTTCTTAAATTTCCCTATAAAATGCATAGAAAATAAAGTAATTACTGAAAGCAAGTATCCCCACCAAAAAGCCTAATTTGGGGCGAAAAAGATATAAATAATTTGCGTATGATCAATAGTGAAAAAGTTATTGGCAAATGAATGGGAGGAGGGCTGACAGGTGAAAATTGCTTCCGTCCTTGAGGTAAAAGCCTCCATATTCAAAAGATGGGTTGAAAACTGTTGGTTTGAACTAAAAGTCACTAATAAGTCTCAGGTCTGGGATCTACTTGTAATTACAAAACATTCTCAAAAACACTCGCCTGGAATTCCAAAGCACAGCTGAAAGCACTCTAGTGAGGCCCACGGGAACACAGCCACAGTGGAACACAGACAAGGCAGGGAATACCCGATGACGGCGGGTCGGCGGTTCATATCAGTGGGTGTCCATAAGTCGGGGAGAAAAAGTGCGTCTTATATGGCGGAAAATACGGTAACTTAAAGTGGACCTGAACTCTTGCACAGGACAGAAGGAAAACAGAGAAGTGCACCCTGTATGTATTTAGAGAGTTTTCAAAGGTTATTATGCTGTTCAGTAGCTTTTAGAGCAAAGAGGACGTTCTGAAATAAGGTCTACTATAAAAAAATTTATAGAAATCTTTGACTATTCCACATTCATCAAACTGATAGTAAAAATAGTGCAGCCAACACAACGCAAAAACATAAATATAATAAAAATTATGGGAAATAGTGTAGACTATGGCCAAAAAGCCACATCAGAAATATTGGGGTTGATTTACTAAACCTTGCTAACTCATAGCACGGCCGCGCACGTCATAAGACGCATAACAGTTTCCGCACGCAAAAAAATTGTGTTTGCGCACAAAACCATTACGCGTGTTATAGAGCGTGAAAAATGCTAGTGCGGCTGTGCTATGAGTTAGCAAGGTTAGTGAATCAACCCCATAGTGTGGTTATGACAAGGCTGAAAAGTGCATTCTAAAAAAATGGCACTGCTAATATTGCCATGGTGTGTGTGGATATTAATGCACGAGGATAATGAGGAACATGGATAAATAAAGCTTGCGGGCTATAAGAATGAATGGGGAAAAGCAAAGGGAAAAACATTGCACCTGACAAATTACAATAATACTGTGCATTTTCATAATAAGGAGCCACAAATAAACAGGTTCCATAACAGCAACACTAATTAAATAGTAAACACATTAGTAATATAAATGGGGCAACAAGAAATAAAATAAGAACTTTCTTGAAAACTTGTTTTCTCAGGCCCATAGACTTCTAAGCATATGTGTAACGATTGGGGAATTATTTCCGTGGTCAGCGCACAAGATGTGCGCTGACACTGCGGAAATCCTCCACAAGCGTATAAAACAACAGAACCCAGCTTTGGTGCAATGCACCTGTAGAGAGAAATTCCCACCGGCAGATGGAGCTGTGGAGTGCAGAGGAATAACCCCTCTGCACTGCCACAGATGCCAGTGGGAATTCTACGAGTTGAAGCAATGCAGGGCAAGATAGCCCTTAGAGAGAGAGAGTGAGCACAGAGACAGAATGTATGTGTGTCCACCAATCTAGTCGCTACCCGGGAACGGTGAACACACCACATCGAAAACCAGCCAATAGCGACACCAGACTGAGTAAGACAGAGCAAAGGAACAGACAGGACTAACTACACGCGGTCCCCACACGTTAAGCGCAATAGCGACAAAGCGTGTGCACGGCACGGTTGCCACACAAGAAGCGCAATAACGACAAAGCGTACCAACCCTGACTAACCAAAGAAACACGAAAACAAAGAGAACGCGAATGCTTGCTAAACGGTTACCTCACCGAGACGACAGCAAGCTTGTTCCAGACAAAACATACAGAAGGAGTAACCAGTAGCAACCACTGCTCTGGCTACACTCCTAAGTCAGAATACAGAAGGAACCACCACCTCTACCGCTAGGGCGAATGCGATTCAAACAGACAGACAGAACAGGCAATACAGATAATATTAGCAAACAATATGCAGAGGGCTGAGACTCAAGGTAAGTCTAGCAGGATCAAACCTTTATGGCCAGCAGGGAATTCTGGGAGGAAATGGTATTTATACTGCAAGCCATCAAAGGAAGCAGCTAAGCAATTTGCATGCCAAGTGGATGCAAATTCCTCACAGAAGAGCAACTCTGCAAGTTGCAGAGTGAAGACAGGTCTCCTTTCCAGGGACCTGCAGCACTGAGACCTACAAAATGGTCAAAAAGCTGTCTGTCTGTGCAGACAGCAGAGCAGATCATTACAATATGGTTAAAATGTGTTTTCGCATGATACTCATAAAATGTTATTCATTTCTGTGCTTTAAAGTCTGCCTGCGTTGCCCTGTCCTCGCTAGGGATTTCTGAGTTTGCGGTAATTCCGCCTACCACCATATTGAAATTCCGCTACTGCTGCATTCCGGCGGTTTCCCGCGGTATTCCGCAGAATTCCGCATTCCAGCGTAACAATTTCCACAATGTTAAAGGGAGCTTAATGGATGTTTCCTTTTAAACAAATACCAGATCCCTGGCAGTCCTGCTGATAACTTTGGCTTTAGTAGTGGCTGAATCACAATCCTGAAACAAGCATGTAGCTAATCCAGTCTGACTTCAGTGAGAGCACCGGATCTGCATGCTTGTTGAGGGGCTGTGGCAAAAAGTATTAGAGACACAGGATCAGCAGGAGAGTCAGGCAACCGGTATTATTTTAAAAGGAAAAATCCACATCCTTCTCAGTTTAGGTTCCCTTTAAAAGGATTTCAGCAAATTTCCAAGGTATTACTTACAGGCTCATTTGAAACATCGTTTTTGAAACATCGTAGGCCATGGGACCTAGAGGTTGTTCCACAGCAGTCATTACAATTTTTTTGGGAGCAGCAGGAGTTGTCGTAGGCCATGGGACCTAGAGGTGGTTCCACGGCAGTCATTACAATTTTTTTTTGGAGCAGCAGGAGTTGTCGTTGGCCATGGGACCTAGAGGTGGTTCCACAGCAGTCATTACAATTTTTTTGGGAGCAGCAGGAGTTGTCGTAGGCCATGGGACCTAGAGGTGGTTCCACGGCAGTCATTACAATTTTTTTTTGGAGCAGCAGGAGTTGTCGTTGGCCATGGGACCTAGAGGTGGTTCCACAGCAGTCATTATAATTTTTTTTGGAGCAGCAGGAGTTGTCGTTGGCCATGGGACCTAGAGGTTGTTCCACAGCAGTCATTACAATTTTTTTTGGAGCAGCAGGAGTTGTCGTAGGCCATGAGACCTAGAAGTGGTTCCACGGCAGTCATTACAACTTTTGTTTGGAGCAGCAGGAGTTGTCGTTGGCCATGGGACCTAGAGGTGGTTCCACAGCAGTCATTATAATTTTTTTTGGAGCAGCAGGAGTTGTCATAGGCCATGGGACCTAGAGGTTGTTCCACAGCAGTCATTACAATTTTTTTTGGAGCAGCAGGAGTTGTCGTAGGCCATGGGACCTAGAAGTAGTTCCACGGCAGTCATTACAACTTTTGTTTGGAGCAGCAGGAGTTGTCGTAGGCAATGGGACCTACAGGTGGTTTCACAGCAGTCATAATTTTTTTTTGGAGCAACAGAAGAAGTTGTAGGCCGTGGGACCTAGAGGTGATAAAATTCCTTCAACATACTCAGCAGGTTCACAGATTGGCTAATGGTGCTGCTGCTGGGAGTGGGACTGCCAGACCTTTGCTGAGTATGATGAGGCATGGTAGCTTGGGCCCGGGATACAGGTTCAGGAAATTATCTTCTACCCAATGAAGAAGGGCATCCCGGATGTGGCTCATCCTGGCATCTGCTTGGGAGGGGGGTATGAACTGCCGCATTTTCCCCTTGCACCGGGGATCTAAGATGGTGGCCACCCACATGTCGAGCCTTGTTTTTAAAGTTTTAATCTGGGGGTCATTACGGAGGCACTGGAGCATATGCGCAGCAGTGCAGCCATAGGGAAGAGATGTCTGCCATTAATCATCTCTTCCTGGCTGTCAGAACTGTTGTCATGCTCTAGCTCCACATCAGAATCTTTTTCCCACCACCGGACAATGGGCTCTTCCACTTCCACAAGCTCTGCCTCCTCATCCAGGACTTGAGCATGCTCACTCACTCCCCCACTTGACTGATCACTGTTCAGTAGGGCTTCCTCCCCCTGTCCGAGCAGTTTGTCAAGAGCCTTGTCCAGCATGAAGACAAAAGGGAGCACTTCTGATATGCTGCAGTGCTCTTCACTGACCAATTTTGTTGCCTGCTCAAACGGCTCCAAGACTCTACATACCTGTCCAATCAACTGCCACTGGTCCCCAGTAATGTAGTCCAGTGGTCCTGTTCTGGAGGAAGATGTCTGAGACAGGTATAGCCTGACCGCCATTCGCTGCTCCCACAACCACTCCAGCATGTGGAGGGTGGAGTTCCACCGCGTCGGACAATCGGAAATAAGCCTGTGCTGCGGCAGGCTATGGCAGCGCTGCAGCAGTTTCAAGACCGCGGTGGCGGTTGCGGAGCGACGGATGTGGGCTGACACATTTCGTGCTGAGGCCACAGCATCCTTCAACCCATAAAAAGTGCGTGAGAACTTCTGGACTACAAGGTTGAAGACGTGGGCCAAGCAAGGTAAGTGAGTGTAGCCACCTTCAGAAATAGTGGCCAGCATGTTGGCACCATTATCAGACACTACTACACCTGTCTCCAGTTTTCGGCTGGACAGCCACTGCCGAATCTGATCCTGTAAGGCTGCAAGGATTAGAGATCCGGTTTGCCTGTTCTCGTCCATGGATTCAAGTTTCAGCACTGCTTGGCATCGATGGTGCTGCAGACCAGTGTAGGAGCGGGACCACTTGCTGGGAGGCTCAGCAACGGCGGACTGGCCTTGGACAGAGCAGGTAGCAGAGGGAAGTAGAACAGGCCTCCCCTTCAACCCACGTGGCGGCACCACCAGCTGAGACGCCCCAGATCTTGCACCCTCCTCAGCACCATGGAGGGTGACCCAGTGGGCGGTAAAAGTTAGATACTTTCCCTGCCCATGCCTGCTGCTCCAGCCATCCATAGGGAAGTGTACCTTGCCATCGATAGCGTGATCCATAGACCGGCTGACACATTCCACAATGTGCTGGTGAAGGACAGGGATAGCATTCCTGGAAAAATAATGGCGGCAGGGGATCTGCCATTGTGGAGCAACACTGTTCATCAGTCTGCGGAAGGGGACACAGTCCACAAACTGGTAGGGCAGCAGCTGTTGGCCCAACAGCCCTGCCAGGAGCGCATTATTTTTTACAACAAATGGATCAGTTGCAGGGAGCATCCGCTTCCTCTTCAACATTTCTGGCACAGAGTCCTGATGCTGGAACACTGGTGATTCAGAGGAAACCAACAAGGGTGATGATGAGGTGCTTGCCGAGGTCTGGAGCCCTCTTCCAGCCTGGCATGCAGAGGGATTTGAAGTAGCATGGGACTGAACAGGTTGGATAGGGACAGGACGACTAGAAAAAGAAGAGGAGGGGCCTGTTGCTGCTGCTTTTCCTCCACCCATCTTATTGTAATTCTTTACATATTCGAACTCCCGTCTGTGGTGGTTGCGCAGATGGCTTATCAGCCCTGAAATGCCGAACCCGCTGCCCGATTTGCCTCTGCTCAACGATTTACAGCACACAGAACAGACTGCCCTGGATTCATCCTCTTCCAGAACAGTAAAATAATTCCATGATGGGGACGTGCGTGCACGTGGAACAGTGGTGCGACCTATTCTAGCACGCCGATTCTCAGCTTTGGACTGGTGGGTACTGACAGATGGGAAAGCACTTGCAGGCTGCTGGCCAACCTTCTGCTCTGTTTCTCCATGCTGCTCACGTCTGCTAGTGCCTAACCCACCAGATGGCTACCACCTTGGATCAGCCACCTCATCATCCAAAACATCATCCAGTTCAACCAAAGCTCTGAAACCCATAAGTGACTCTTCTGGAGCCTCCACTTGACCACGAAACACCTCTGTAGTTGACTGGTGGTGATGTTGATTGGTGGTGACACAAGCTCCCAGTTGTGATGGATTACTGGATGAAGAAAACACAGGGGCCATTTCTGTCACCACAGAACCCACCACTTCTTGGGAGCTTGGTCCCATGGTTTCCTCCAATGCCTCATCCCAATCCTTCTGCACATCTCTCTCATCGACATAGGTGTGCTTTAATTCTGGACGAGAGTGTTGGGAGCAAGCAACCTTGTCAAGATAAGCAGCTGCGGTCGGGTTCTGGTCATGAGGAACCTGGCCACTACTGGTGCTGCTGCAACTAGCTTCAAGTTCCTCAGACTGGGTAGAGGGTTCCTGATCGAAATAATCAACAACTCTGTTCGCATGCTGATCTGTCAAAATTTCCCTGCGTGCGAACATAGGGAAGACATCTCTGATCAGGGGAAACGCTTCCTGCTGCTGCCCTCAACCTGATCACGTACTTGACGTGATCCACCAACACCACCATCCCTCCATTTTCTTTTAGGAATGGGAGGAAATTGTTGCTGCTCTCGCTCCATTGTTTTGGGGCCAAAAAAGTTTATTGGGGAAGGGGTATGAGCGATAGAACCAAAGTAAAATAAATCCACCTAACTTGAACTAAAAAACAGATAAGAAAATAAAGGGGTGAAATAAAGAAAATAAATCAAAAAGAAAATAAAGAAAAAAAAAAGGAACTTAGCAACAACTTAGTAACAAAAAAGCCTAACTCTCTCACTCTATCAAACACTAAGCCTGCGGCCTGGCTGGCTCTCTCTAACCCTCTCCACACAGCAACTACTAGTACATTACACTACAATCTATCACTCGAACTAACAATCTACTGTCACTCTCTCACAAATACACCTAGCTACTACTACTAATAGCTCACACTTAGTCTATTCTCTCTCAGTCTTTAAAAAGACTTTTGTTTTATATACAGTCTTTAAAAAGACTATTGTTTTATGTTGAAACAACTAATATGGGTCTGTCTCACCTCTCTCCAAAACACCAGACTGAAACCCACAATCTTGACTATCACACCTCTCTTATATACAAAATGGGTGGGATAGCTGATAATAGGTAGGTAGGAGCTGGTTGGTAATGTAGGATTGGTTGGTTTTTGTTAAGACTCTAATTGGTGCAAAAATTCCGATTTTAATGCAGAAATCAGCGTGTTTTAAGCTTCTGTGATGGGTCTATCCCTTCCGATCCTTCTGATTGGCTTAAAAATTCTGCCTAACAGGAAATGCAGCTTTTACACGCTTCTGATTGGCTTTTAATTTCCAATGGCTCTAAATTCCGACGAAATTCCTGATAGAAATTCCGCTATTTACTAATTACTGCTATAGATGTTCCGTTCCGGCTCACCGGAATGGAACTGCCAATTTCCGTCCGGAATCACGGAAATCTCAATTCCGTGGAATCCTACGAGCAAACCCAGTCCTCGCTCCCACTGATGTCACCAGGAGCATACTGCGCAGGCCCAGTATGGTCTGTGCCTGCTTAGTACGCTCCTGTTGACATCAGCGGGAGCAAGCACACGGCAATGCAGGCAAAGTGGTTTTCAGACTTTAAAGTCTGAAATTCCAGAAGTGAACCGGAGGCGGAACCTGAGCATCGGTGAGTGGCTGCACAGGCCATGAGGTCTGCGGGGGACCATTAGAAGCCCCAGGTAAGTTCAACTCATTTTCCCCCGACCCTACAGTATTCCTTTAACAAAGGGTTCCTGAATAAATGGTTACACATCCAATCACTGGAATTAGCCATGTGTGGTACAGTTTTTTCTTAATACTTCCTAAAAGCATTTTTTTTATAATGTTTAGTGATTGTTGGGCAATTCACCCTACATTAGCAGGCTAGGTCCAATGCTAGTAGCCTGGAAGCACTGATATAATTCCTCTGAAAAAAAAAACACAACACAGGTACTAGTATGCACCTCTGCTCATTACCTGAGGAAGCCCTCAGTCTTGTCTGGTTCCTTTCCCCCCTTACCCCCATAGAGATCAGCATAATGGAATAAGTGTCCTCTTACCCCTGTTCTACCAACCATTAAGGCCATCTCATGACCTGTACTTCACCTAGCCTACTCCAGCTGTTTGTACCAGGCCCCAGCTTGATATCAAGTTGGAATCCAATGTAGCTGGAGGAAGCCAGCTGGAATGTAGGCAGGGGAGCACCACTCATTGCTGGCATGTGAGAGAATACTTATACAGCATGCTTTTGACTGCAAAACTCTACAGAAGAATACCACTAAACCATGAGGGGAAACTATGAAAGGGGAAGGAGGAACCATTAGATGGATAAATGAATGGATGGAAGCCTGTATTAGGGTGAATAGATAGATGAATGGTAGGAAGATGGATAAATCTGGATGAAAGTCTGGATCAGGGAGGTTGGATGGATCTGCATGAAGAGAAGGATATTTGGATAAAAGTGTAATATGCCAATAACACCAGGTAATTTCTAAATAAGAAGATTACTCACAATATTTGGGTTGCAAATAACATACAACCACCAATACAATACGGTCTATGGAAGGATAACCGCCGCTGCTCTGGCTTGCGAGGGTTTTTACTCATTGCGCTCAGTTACTTTTGGTTATTAGGTTCTACAGGAGGGGTAAGCCAACTACCGCCTCTCCTATTTAAACTTTTAAACTTTTTTTTTCATTATTTTATTATTTATAGGTGCCAGTCTATGATTGTTAAATGCATGCAAGATGGAACGTAAGCAGGCCAGCAATACACAGAGCAGGAGAGCAGTGTCATAGGTAAATATAACATTGCTTTAATGCACCAATTTGCACTTGCTCCACACAACAACATTGCCCATGCCCAGGGCAGCTGCCAGAAGGGGGCAAATGGAGGGTGGGTAGGAAGAGGGTGGGTAGCCCTTTACAGCTGCAGGTGATGCTCCCATTGTAAGTATGTCACTGGTGACTATGACACACTTGCAATAAGTAGTAAATGCATAATCATTTATTGTAGATATCTACCAATGTCTAAATGCCATAGCGCTAAGGTCTAGCTCACGTGTACACCTCCGTTGTGCATATATTCTGTGGTTCAGTTGCTTTGCTGCTCCCTCCCACTCTGCTGCTATATAATGTAACTAAATAAAGGAGTTCATAAACACTGTTGGAGACAATTTATAAATAGAAAATCCTTGTGTGGTCACTGCATGGTTGAAAACATTTGCACATAACATCAGGCAGGCCGTTGCTGCCTTCTTAGATGGATACGGTGCTATTCAACCTTGTACCATTGCCACCCTCAAATGTCTCCAGCTAACAACAATTAAAGGATACCCGAAGTGACATGATGAGATAGACATGTGTATGTACAGTACCAAGCACACAAATAACTATGCTGTGCTCCTTTTTTTCTTTCTCTGTCTGAAAGAGTTAAATATCAGGTTTGTAAGTGGCTGACTCAGTCCTGACTCATACAGGAAGTGACCACAGTGTGACCCTCACTGATAAGAAATTCCAACTATAAAATGCTTTCCTAGCAGAAAATGGCTTCTGAGAGCAAGAAAGAGATAAAAAGGGGAATTTCTTATCAGGGAGTGTCAGTTCAGGATGGAGTCAGCCACTTACATACCTGATATTTAACTCTTTCAGGCAGATAAAGAAAAAAAGGAACACAGCACAGTTATTTGTGTGCTAGGCACTGTACATACACATGTCTATCTCATCATGTCACGTCACTTCAGGTATCCTTTAATGCTGAGCTGTTCTGCAGCAGCCACTGACAAACAACAAACGCGGTGCTGTAAACAGTCAATAAGAACCAGTCTTTACTTTAACTTTCAATTTGACAAATGGACAAATGGTGTGGTAATACTTGCCTAGCACTTTTTGCTAACTGAAACTCAAAGCACTTGAGAGCTGCAGCCGCTAAGGTTTCAAGGACTCCGTACCAAATAGGTACTGGCTCCGGACAGAATTTGAACCCTGGTCCCCTAAGTTAAAGGTGATTTTAGCTACTATGCTTCCCAGTCAAAATCATGATATCTACTTTGGTTAAGTATTATTTTTTCGACAAACGGTATACTAATTATCTAAAGCAGAAAAACTTAGCATCTGCTTAGCTTACTCACAATGTAGGTGTTTCTTAAAGCGGAATATAACCTTGCATTTCAACTTTGCTCTAAAATATTATTTACAGCATATTATATGCAAAAAGCATTTTTTTTTACTAGACCAGCATTGGAAGGGTTAAACACATAAAGGTCCGTGGAGAGATATGCAGAAGTTCAGATAGATACATTCTATTTAGTTACATGTATCTATTGATAAATGTTACACACTCTTTGGCTGTCCTCCAAGCTCCTTCTCAGTCAGAGAGATGAGCCACATTATACACTTAGATACATTTATGTAAACAAAATGTATCTATTTCAGCTTCGGATGTGTCTGCAGAAATCTCCAGGAACTTTAAAGCCCTGTGTAACCCTTCCAATGCTGGTCTCTAAAAAAAAAATGCTGGTTGCATATAATATACTGTAAATAATGTTTTAGAGCAAAGTTGAAATGCAGGGTTATATTCCACTTTAACCAATACCAAGTCCCTAGTATCACGCACCAGTGGGGATCACCTGATGCCGGATACATGTGCTTGCAAGTTGCTTGAGCAACCGTCCAAAAAAGCACAAACCCCCGCCCAAATATGCACAAACCTCCAAAAATGTCTCAAAGTCTTCCTGTTGCTCTTAGCAGCTTTCCAGAGTCCTCCATGCATGGAAACCGGCATGTCATCTGACTTTCATCAGGTGACGTGAGTCGCCTGAAGCCATGCATGGATGCCCAAAGCTGCTAGGAGCCCTCTAGAAGCTACAGGAAGGCTGCAAGACATCACTGGAGGCTCGGTGAGTATTTAATTGCCTGCAATAACCCCCATAACAAAGTCCCCATTACCCCCTCAGGCATGCCGGTTAGTTGAAACTTCTGGTTACCTGAGTTTCAGATAACAGGTACGTTGCTGAATAAATGTAATGCTTTTTGATAAATTATATAGCTTTCAAATAAGGCAAAATATCAGAAAAATAATATCCACCATCAAACGTTGCACTCTTACAGACTATATTGTTCCATTTATAACGAGCTCTTTTAGCAGAGAATTCTATCATGGATGCTTAAGCCTTAAAGGATAAAGTTGCAGCCATGTGTTCTTTTGAGTGTACTAAAATAATAATTGTGTGTTACACATTCTCAGGATGCACTGTACAATGTCTTCCCGCCTGTGTTTACTAGCAGATACATGAGAGCCAGGAATGAATGAGCGAATAGAGTAAAGCATATAAAAAGTGCATCAGAATGTAAATAAAATAAGAGTAGGGGTCCTTCTCTGTAGTACTGGACAAGTGGACATGTGCCTCGCTGAGTTGCTATGCTATACACAGGCCAGATCAGAAAGCTTATGTTTGACAGGCTCCCTAGAACTGTGTAATCTGAAAGCTCATCAGTCTCCAGCATTTTCTTGAAATGCAGCATTGCATGTGCCAAGTTTTTCTGATTTATGTCTGTGTTTCAGCAAAGAGAGAAAGCAGACTCATCACACATTCAGTGGAGATTTCTCAGAAGACATTAAACTCACATCACTCACATCGTATTACTCTTTACTGTGGTTGCTGCTATTTTTATTATAATGATATGCTCTTGTCTTGTGGAGGTAGCTGGCACAGTCTGTAGAAATGAATGAATCACAAAAAAATGAATTCATCCACTGTGCTTGCGATTCATGACAGATTGGGCTGATATGTGGCCAGTGACGTGCATGATCTGACTGCTCGGAAGCCATCTTTTGCACTAGCACCTTCATAAACATAAATGCTTGGCTCAGGCTATGCCCATAGAGAGGGGCAGAACATGCTGCAAATGCTGCTGGTATGGCTTTCTCTAGGGTATAAGGCTTATAATAACTGGATCAGGTTTGCTCACCATGTGAAGGATCCCTTCTCTCCAGAGTAGTTGACTAGCAGTCTTACAGTCCTTACAAATGACAAATACATAATATAACCTCCTTTTAACTACACTATATAGACAGGGCCAATTCTAGACTTTTTGCTGCCCCCTCCCGATTTGGAATGTTCGCTCACTACCTAAAAATGTTCACCCTCAGTATATAGGTACCCAGGGATAGGTACTCCCTTTATAGGGTAGGATGGTATAGTTGCCCCAGTATAGGTAGTATAGTTGCCCAAGTATAGGTAGCTAGTTTAGTTACCCCGAGTATAGGTAGTATAGTTGCCTCGGTATAGGTAGCTAGTATAGTTCCCCCCGTATAGGTAGTATAGTTGCCTCGGTATAGGTAGCTAGTATAGTTGCCCCAGTATAGGTAGTATAGTGGCCTCGGTATAGGTAGCTAGTATAGTTGCCCCAGTATAGGTAGTATAGTGGCCTCGATATAGGTAGCTAGTATAGTTGCCCCAGTATAGGTAGTATAGTTGCCTCGGTATAGGTAGCTAGTATAGTTGCCCCAGTATAGGTAGTATAGTTGCCTCGGTATAGGTAGCTAGAAAAGGGGAGCAGCGGGCAGACAGTGGTGGGGTGGAAGGAAGACCCCCCTCCCTCACCTGCCCCCCCCCCCCCCTTCTGCGCTCCCCCCTCTAGATATTACTGCAGTGTCAGCGGCAGTAGGCGGCGAATTAATGACTTATCGCCTCCTTTCATGTTCCAGGTGTCAGAGCGCTGTGTGCCACAGAACTTCTCCTTCTTCAATGCTGCCCACTGTACTTGCGAAAGTACTGTGGGCGGCATTGAAGAAGGTGAAGCCTGGAACGTGGAAGGAAGAGGTGAATTTCCTCCCTGCTGCAACTGACACTGTTGTAATATCTGGAGGAGGGCCCACTGCTACCTCCTTCCTGCGCTTCTACCCCCTCCTGTTCACGGTGCACCCCCCCCCCCCCCGCCAACTGAGGGAGACAACAAACTTGGCGTCATGGGTGGGCCAGGCCTGTATATGGACAGAACTATAGAGCTGAGTGGTAAGGGGCCTTGTGTTCTATGACTATGATGTCCGCTCCATAAATAAAAGTTTTTGCTGCAGATCACACGTGGCACAAGAAACAGGACAACTTTGGTGGGAAGAATGTTTGGCTTTGGTGTTGACAAATGCTTCTTATCTGACACCGCTTTTCACCATTTGACACCACATGTCCCTATCTCATGACATTGCTTCACAACATTCTGGGACAATGCCACATGCTCTCATGTCCCAGCAAAAGACATTTTCGGAAAGCAGGGGTTCAGCACATGTAGTATCAGTGAAAAATCAGCCATAAGTTGCATAGTTTCATATATATTTGGATTGAAAAAATACATAATAATTAATAAGGCACAACATTACCCTTATTTCCCTGTTTATCCAGAGGAATGCGAAAAATCCTTAAAAGGCAGGGTCCAATTAGCCCCAAAAGAGAAAAAAAAAATATTTCCTGACTCTAGATGGCAATCAGGTAAAATCCCTGGATCAACACCACTGGGAATTACCTGACAAATATAGCCATGGATGTCTTGCAGCACAAGGACAGTATATACAGTATAATAGCTCGTAAAGCTACTACTTAACACTAATGTATTTAAATAAATGAAGACTGTACGTTTTCAGTAGAGTAGTCATAAGGTTTCATGAAAAGTTTTACAATCTGGTGAGATGGTTTCTTTCTTTCTTATTCCTAAGTTCCAAGTTCAATATATAGAGCCAAAAATGAGCCTTTCAAAATAAGTAGAAACAAATGACAGGAAACCGGAACCACAGAATAGAGTAAATAAACATCTCTTGCAGAGTATGTGCTTAGCAGCTACACATGTGATATGGAATTGATACCTAAACCATGATATGCTACTGAACCAATAGAAAATGTGTTATATAAATAATGTAACTGCAGTAGATTCCATTTAAATCAATAAATTATTATGAAGACCGACTTAACATTAAGAATGTCATTACAGCTATACAGTCATATAAAGATGGTGGAAAGGGAAGCTGAATATATAAAGTATTTATATTTTTTCTCCAGATCTGATAATTTGTCTCAGTTTCGAAGTAATTCCTTCAGCAAAGGTTCTTAGTTTTTAGTGTTTAATGTTTAAGGTGTTCTAAATTCCTTCATTTATTTCCTGCTGCTTTGACAGACTAGTATATGCTTATGCTTTTAACCCTTTTATACTGAATGGCATAGCTAAAGCTTAAAGGGATACTGTAGGGGGGTCGGGGGAAAATGAGTTGAAGTTACCCGGGGCTTCTAATGGCCCCCACAGACATCCTGTGCCCACGCAGCCACTCACCGATGCTCCGGCCCCGCCTCCAGTTCAGTTCTGGAATTTCTGACTTTAAAGTCAGAAAACCACTGCGCCTGCATTGCCGTGTCCTCGCTCCCGCTGATGGCACCAGGAGCGTACTGTGCAGACCAAAGACCATACTGGGCTTGTGCAATACTCTCCTGGTGACATCAGCGGGAGCGAGGATGCAGCTGCACAGGCGCAGTGCTTTTCAGACTTTAAAGTCTGAAATTCCAGAAGTGAACCGGAGGCGGGGCCGGAGCATCGGTGAGTGGCTCCGTGGGTACAGGATGTCTGCGGGGGGCCATTAGAAGCCCCGGGTAAGTTCAACTCATTTTCCCCCGACCCCTACAGTATCTGAACACACAATTGAAATAAAAGGTAATACATTGCCAATTACACCTGGTTCAGGGCCGGATTTACCATAAGGCACTGTAGCCACGTGCCTACAGGCGCCTGATGATGGAAAGGCAGGTCACTCCCCTTCCCAAGTGCCTCCCTCCGTTCTTCCCTATGCAGCATCCCGAGCAGTGTGTAAATACGGGGTTACTCACCTGGTTCTCGGCATTCCACTGACGAGATCTCCCTTCAGTCTACCTACTTAATATTGAGGGTATCTCTAGCTACCTAATACTTGGGGGCACCTCTAGCTACTTAATATTGAGGGTGCTTCTGGCTACCTAATACTATGACAGGCAAGGGAAGTAAGGGAGAAGTGACAGCTGGGACAGCCAGCACACTTGCGGTTCAATTTGGCAGGGGTTTGTAGGTTCATGGAGGGCAGAGTCTAGGGCGCCAGGACATCTGTGCCTATAGGCTCCTGAGAGGTAAATCTGGGCATGACCTGGTTAATTTACCGCTAAAACTTGGGGTATGATTAATTCAAGAATGTGTGCACTTTCTTTATTCTCTACCTGACCGAGCTACTGTGTCCTGGAGCAATAGGGCAGAAGAGGTTGTAACTTCAACTAGCCCTAAGTTTTCCCCAGATCCCAATCCTGATTTTAATTTGAAAGTGGTAATTTCCCCCAAGAATGTATAAAAGCAAGTTCTTGTAATGCATGATTTGTAGTTGTTAGGGGTAATACTTACTTTTTCTCTGTCTTGCATAGCATCTTCATAAGCATACTTGGTTGCTTGAGGGCAGGGATGGTCAATGAGATGTGAATAATCCTAAATTGATGCAGAATTATGCAACATTTTTATGCAAATGTATGCAACTTGAAAACTTGTCCAATCCAATCCCACTTTGATAGATTGAAGCATTTTAAAGCTGTATACATTTGCATTATTCTGGATCAACTTAGAGTTATGCATCTTTTTGAGCATCCCAACTTAGTTCCCAAATTGAAGAGAAGGCACTGTGCCAGTGATATTAATTTGGAATCACCATATCTTTAAAGTATGTCTAGACTTTTTTAATGAACATAACAGTAGATGGCCTTCTGACTTGCCTTAAAGGACATCCAAGGTGAAAATAAGCTGATGAGAAAAACAATTGTATATAGCCTCTTTCTCCTAAAAATGACTTTTTTTTAGATATTTCACAGATTTATTTTATATTTAGATCAAGTTTTTAAGTTTTTACAATTTCATTGTCTGTGCTCAATGACACCTTCATTGAAGTATACCAGAGCTCAAATCTAAGAATTATTGGCCCTTTTTACCTCTTTCCTTCTCCAGGAAGTCATTTGCTGATAGGAAAGTGTTTTATGGCTTTAATTACTTATCGGTGGTGGTTCTGCTATAGTTTGACCCAGTCCGATTCGGTCCCGACCCAGATAGAAACTGTCACTTGCATACCTGATGTTTAACTCTTTCAGGCAGGGAAAGAAAAAAAAGGAGCACAGCCTAGTTATTTGTGTGCTTGGCACTGTACATACAAATGTCTATCTCATCATGTCACATGTCACCTCGGTTGTCCTTTAAGCTGCCTGACTGTGTTCAGAATGATTTTTTGTTCTTAGCCTTCCTGACACGCACCCTGCAGTGAACACCCTCAGAAGGTTTCTCCTGCCCCATGTGATTCTATACTGGCCTGGGTGTGATGTCATCAAGAGGTGTGCCTGCACTTCCATAACACAAAAATGTAGCAAGAATGAGGCACATGATTGGGCTCAAAAATGCAAAAAAAGCCAGGCAGCTTGGCAAGTAAATTTTATAGGATGGGAGGTTAATATTAGGGTAAGGTGAATGATAAATTCAGGTTCGGTCAGGATCAGGGGCAATTGTGTTGCTTTACTATCTCTCCTGAGCTCCAACAAGTTCCCATTTAAAGCTATAAACTCTGATACCTCGTGTAAATCTTTCCCATGTAACAGCTACCTTTACTCTAGACTTGCACAGAGGCCAGTCTATGACAGGGACAGATTTCTGGTAAAGGCCGGGCCTTGGGCTGCAGCCCAAGGGGGGCACTTGAACCTGACAGAGGGGTTGCTACATATGACAGAGGAGGCTGACAATGGGGAAAACACATAAAAAGGGAAACTACTGGCCAAGGTAACTGTTCCTGAAAGACAGGGACTACAGTACATAGATTATACACTTAAAAGAGGGGGCTGTACATGGAATAGATGGGGTGCTGCTGCACATGAAAGGGAAGCCACACCATACTCAGCCTAGTGGCACAAAAAGTATTAATCTGGCATTTGTCTATGACACAACCATGTAGACAATACGTGGAAAAGCTGAAAATGGAAGGTGTTGCCACAGTGGGGGGTTTACATGCAATGGATTGGAAATGTCATTGCTAGAGGGTGTAGCTGGACAAATGAACCAAAAAAATCTTCTAAATTCTGGGACTCACTTAAAGGACAACTGACCTGAGAATGTTATGGAGGCTGCCATATTTATTTCCTTGTAAACAGTACCAATTGCCTGACATCACACTGATCTTTCATGCATCAGTAGCGTCTGAATCACACACCTGAAACAGGCATACGGCAAATGCAGTCAAACTCAAGTCAAACATCTGATCTGCATGCTTGTTCAAGGTCTATGGCTTAAAGTATCTGAGGCAAAGGATCAGCAGGACAGTTAGGAATTTGCATTGTTTAAAAGGAAATAAATATGGCAGAATGTCACCTTTTGTGTTCTGTAAAGAGCACCTCTCATGGGTATGCCTGGAGACTCCGACCAGCAATGCAAGGTACTTAAAGATGCATACCATTCTGCTCTCCTCTTTCATTTAATGCCCGAATCGCCATTCTACACCAAATAGTTTTCGTTCGATTTCAATTTAAAAATCGCGGCTGCCATCTTGGCTATGTTATAACTTCCGGGTCACCCCTGTCTTCTCTGTTAGAGAGGTGCATCACTGAATGAAGCAGGAAGAGGAAGTGACACACATGGCCATTGCAAGAGGCTCCTCCAGAGAGGTCATAGCAGGACTTTGTTGGAAGTCGTTTGGCTTAAAGGCATACCCATGAGAGGTGCTCGGAGTCCCTTTAATTTTTTATAAGAGCTTTCCATTGCATTTTAACCCTTGTTGCCCACTTGGAATGTTTCATTTATACAATTACAGCAATAACTAATGTTTGGTACCTGCAACTGAGATTATAATTTGCTAGAAAAAAAATTCTAGAGGTGAAACAACTGATATTTCATATTTATCCAAGACGTGAATATGCAAAGTAAAATAACATAATCTCAACTGAGCACTTGTTTGCACTCTATAAAACGTTTTATGTCTAGAACTGGTACCTTCTTCAGGTCAAATGAGGTGAAAAGAAACACCAGAAATTTATGTGTACACATAATCTACTCATTTGAGGCAACAAAGTGTTTAGCTAATATACCTTCATTATGCAGATGTTAACTGTTTTAACCTGGCTGAAGAGAGAAAATTAAAAGACCATATACTTTGACCATCAGCATGAAAAGGATAACATCTGCATAATGAGCATCCGTTGGCTAGACACTTTGTTACTGTATTAAATATGCATACAGAATGAATGTCTGGTTATTGTTTTTATTGCATCAAGGAAAGTCAATTGTCTTAATAATGTCTTCAATAGAGTTGGGCCGAACCTCCGATTTTAGGTTCGCGAACCCTGTTCGCGAACTTCCGCGAAAGGTTCAGTTCGCGAAAAAGTTTGCGAACAGCCATAGACTTCAATGGGGAGGCGAACTTTCAAAGTTTTAAAAAATTCTATCAACTGGAAAAATGATAGAAAACATGTTTCAAAAGCTCTAATACCTGGAGCCACACCTAATTGAGTGAAATATACATCACTGCTGGAGGACCCACCCACCCTCCCTCCTCCAAGCAAGGTCCTTTATACCATTTGCCTACCTACACTAATTAGTTATGGGACAGCTGCTACACACTCTGCTAGGGAGATTTTAATTTCCCTCCACCCTCCTCCCTCCACCCTCCTCCCTCCACCCTCCTCCCTCCTCCCTCCACCCTCCTCCCTCCTCCCTCCACCCTCCTCCCTCCTCCCTCCACCCTCCTCCCTCCTCCCTCCTCCCTCCTCCCTCCACCCTCCACCCTCCTCCCTCCTCCCTCCACCCTCCTCCCTCCTCCCTCCACCCTCCACCCTCCTCCCTCCTCCCTCCTCCCTCCTCCCTCCACCCTCCTCCCTCCTCCCTCCACCCTCCTCCCTCCACCCTCCTCCCTCCTCCCTCCACCCTCCTCCCTCCACCCTCCTCCCTCCACCCTTCCACCCTTCCACCCTTCCACCCTTCCACCCTTCCACCCTTCCACCCTTCTACCCTTCTACCCTTCTACCTATTCCCTCCTCCCTCCTACCGGAGGGAGGAGGGTCTCTTCTGCCAGGGAATTATACTATTTTAAAAACCAGTATACATCATACCATAGCTGGTACATCATACCATAGCTGGGAATACATACATGAGTATACATCATACCATAGCTGGGGATACATAAATGAGTATACATCATACCATAGCTGGGAATCGAACCCAGATCTCACTGTGTGGTGGGCACATCACCCTAAGCACTGTACCACTACAGAAGTAAGTGAAGCTAGCCTAAAATGTAACATTTATGCTCAATGCAATAGAACCATTAGGTTGCTTAAAGGAGAACTGTAGTGAGAGGTATATGGAGGCTTCCATATTGATTTCCTTTTAAGCTATACCAGTTGCCTGGCAGCCCTGCTGATCTATTTGGCTGCAGTAGTGTGAATCACACCAGAAACAAGCATGCAGCTAATGTTTCCTTTTAAAATAATACCAGTTGCCTGAATTGCCTGCTGATCCTGTGTCTCTAATACTTTTAGCCACAGCCCCTGAACAAGCATGCAGATCAGGTGCTCTGACTGAAGTCAGACTGGATTAGCTGCATGCTTGTTTCAGGGTGTGATTCAGCCACTATTGCAGTCACAAAGATCAGCTGGACTGCCAGGCAACTGGTATTGTTTACAGGAAACAGCCATATCACTCTCAGTTAAGGTTCCCTTTAAAGGAGAACTGTAGTGAAAGGTATATGGAGGCTACCATATTGATTTCCTTTTAAGCAATACCAGTTACCTGGCTATCCTGCAGATCCTCTGCCTCCAATACTTTTAGCCCTAGACCCTGAACAAGCATGCAGCAGATCTGGTGTTTGACATTTTTGTAAGATCTGACAAGATTAGCTGCATGCTTGTTTCTTGTGTGATTCACACTACTGCAGCCAAATAGATCAGCAGGGCTGCCAGGCAACTGGTATAGCTTAAAAGGAAATCAATATGGCAGCCTCAATATACCTCTCACTACAGTTCTCCTTTAAGCAACCTAATGGTTCTATTGCATTGAGCATAAATGTTACATTTTAGGCTAGCTTCACTTACTTCTGTAGTGGTACAGTGCTTAGGGTGACGTGTGCACCACACAGTGAGATCTGGGTTCGATTCCCAGCTATGGTATGATGTATACTCATGTATGTATTCCCAGCTATGGTATGATGTACCAGCTATGGTATGATGTATACTGGTTTTTAAAATAGTATAATTCCCTGGCAGAAGAGACCCTCCTCCCTCCGGTAGGAGGGAGGAGGGAATAGGTAGAAGGGTAGAAGGGAGGAGGGAGGTGGGAGGAGGGAGGAGGGAGGTGGGAGGTATTAAAATCCCCCTAGCAGAGTGTGTACCAGCTGTCTCATAATTAATTAGTGTAGGCAGACAACTGAGTCAAATGGTATAAAGGACCTAGCTTGAAGGGAGGGTGGGCGGGTTCTCTAGCACTGCAAGTAGTGTGTTTGACAATAACATGTCTACTGACAGTGAAATGTAGGCTAAAAATTTTGCTCAATACAGCATTATGGGGCGAATCGAACTTCCGCAAAAGTTCGCCTGATGCAGGCGAACGCGAACCCCCAAAGTTCGCCTGGAACCGTTCGCAGGCGAACCGTTCGGCCCAACTCTAGTCTTCAACAATACAAAAACATGTCCAGTTATTTTATTTTTCTCTCGATATGGAGAAGCATTTCATCGATTTGTAAATCTCTGATCTAATGGTTATAGTGATCTATCATATATTTCTACTTCCTTTGTAGGGTAAAATGGGAAATGGAAGTGACACATTGGGGTATATTCACCAAACTGCAGCAAAGTCTCATGATGAATAGAGCACAATGCATGTATTACATTATGCTTTATGCACATTGTTTTGATTACCTAGGTTTAGGAAATTATGCCCTACTAGCAAACCTAAGCCCGTTTAAAAAAGTGTCCGGCGCATGCGCAACCACCGCACACCAGGCCGCCCGCTCACCCGCCGCACACCCGGCCACCCGCTCACACATGACACACTCGACCGCCCTCTCACATGCGGCCCGCTCAGCTCCCTGGCCCCGTCCCCGTCTTCCTGTCTCTGTGAGGCTGGGTCCGTGCTGCGCACATGCGCAGTAACAAAAAGCACAGACCCAGCTACACAGGGACAGCGTGACGCAGGGACAAAGGGGTTTTATTATAGAGGAGGGTAACATGAACATGACCGGTTTATCAGTCGCTTGCAAATCAATCACTTGAAGAAAGTAAACCGAACCTGATCTTGCCCCAAATAAGTTTATCTATCTATCTATCTATCTATCTATCTATCTATCTATCTGTCTATCTATCTCCATCCATCTCTGCCTGGTGTTTGTCAGTGTACTTGCTGACTGTCCAATTTCTCTCTGTTTGTTTCATTTATACGCAGTCCCCCACTCACAAACAACTCAAGTTACAATTTTTCATTCCTACAGTTCTCTCCATGTACAAAATATACGTTACTGTAGTCTTCCTGTTATAGTATTGTATAAACTGTTGTAAGCAGTTTAAAACAAATTAAAAGCATGTTGAAAACAACTAAAAATTATGGTTTATACTATATGTTTAAATCCAGCGTTGGTCGAAACTGGACCATTTACTCATTGTTCACCATGTTTAACACAGGACTCAACTTACAAACAAGCTCAACTTACAAGCACACTCCCATAATGTACGGTAACCTGTTTGTAAGTAGTGGACCACCTGTATATTGTAACTATTGTCTTGGTGTTGTATAACCAGAGCAGGAAAAATGGGCACATGCAGCAAGTGGACTAAATGGGCACCACCATAGGTGCCAACACAAAAAAGCAGAGCGGAAATTTGGGCGCCCAATATATATAGTGGGTGCTGATACATCTCCCGCTATATATTGGGAATTGTAGCCGATGGATTTTTACTTACCTGGGTCTTCTTTAAGCCCCCCATAATGTGTCATGTCCCTCTGAGTCCTCTGGGTCCCCTCCATTGTGCCACTGGCAGCTCCAAAATATCTGCAACTGGACCTCCAGTTGCACCTTCTGCACATGCGGGGTCCCGTCCACACGCGGCACGATTGTGCTCCCATTGTTGGGAGCATTCTGCGCTTGCACAGTTCTCAAAACAATGAACTGCACATGCACAGAATGCTCCCATTGATGGGTTGAGTCCCCGTATGTGCAGTAGGCGTGACTGGAGCTCGAGACGCAGATATTTTAGAGCTGGTGGTGCAACGGATGGTACCCAGAGGATGCCAAAGGACCTGACACACTATGGGGGCTTGAAGAAGCCCTAGGTAAGTAAAAATCTAATTTTTGGGACAAGTTCAGTTGTGCTTTAAAGCTTGAAGTCAAATCACATGCTTCATAATGCCTTCTTCAGAAAAATACGGGAGCAATTGATCAAACTTCCTGCTTTCAGAAAATATTCCTTTATTCTACTGAAAACCATCTACTTCCACTACTGAATATCTTAATATATGTATTTGTCAGTTATAATAACCTTTCTTGCTAAAAGATTTGTGTAAGACTTTGGAAGGAATTTGTGCATGATGTTCATCACAGAAAGATCTCCTACCCGGACATATCTAACATTTCTAAAGCAATCTGTGTATGACGTAATTATCTTCATGTAATATCTGTTGAGTGTTTGGTATGCATACACAATACAAGAAAGCATGGGGGGGGGGGCATTTAAACAGAGCTCTCCCTGCCAGATGTGCATCTGTGCAAAGGTAGCACTCACCACCATGGAGCACTTAGCCTTACAGATGATATATCACATACCAGTTCTGTAATATGTGCTGGTAATCTGTGCACAAATTACAATGTTGTTTCTGTTTATTTAAAATCTACAGCCAGCAAATGTACAGTAATTTTCCAGTAATCAAGGCAGAAATTGTAAATGGAGCATTCACAACAATTCATTGGTTTACAAACATTCTTTACGTCAAGAAGAAACCACATTTATTTCTGGGTTTAATACAGCCACATGCTAAGTCAGATGGCCTGTGACTCATGCACTATGCTTCAGGAAGGTATACAACACATACATCAATAAAAAACTAGGGGGCACCATAACATTGTTAGTAAAAAATCGTTATTAACCACTTAACGACCAGCTAACGCCCATAGGCGTCAGCAGGTCTTAAGTGGGTTACCATGGAAACGGCAGCTCGATCAGTCTCCGTGAACAGCTGGAGAGCCGCCGATCGCGGCTCGCCGGCAAAATGTAAACACGCGGGGAAGAAATCCCCACTGTTTACATCATACGGCGCTGCTGCACAGCAGCGCCGTAGGGCAGATCGGCGATCCCCAGCCCCTGATTGGCCGGGAATCGCCGTCATTTGATAGGCTGAAGCCTATCCTACAATGCGCAGGACGGATATCTGTCCTGCGCACAGCACAGCCAGAGCGAGAGGGCGGAAGAGGTAGGGAGGGCGGAAAATGCTGCGGAGGGGGGCTTTGAGGAGCCCCCCCTGCTCGGCCACACAGAGCGGCGGCGATCAGACCCCCCCAGCAGGTCATCCCCCTAGTGGGGAAAAAAGGGGGGACGTCTGATCGCCCTGCTGTATTCACGATCTGTGCTGCGGGCTGCAGAGCCCACGCAGCACAGATCTCTAAAACACAGCCCGGTCCTTAAGTGGTTAAATACTGATATTTTACAATAAAAAAGTAACCTAGCATTCAATTTCCCCAGGATTTCTGTCCAAAAAGTGATAAAATGTATATTTTAAACTTTTTTTTCCTATAACTTGCTAAAATGTGTCAAGCAAGGGTCTAGTATACAGTGCAGGAGAGTAGTGATGTGTATGCACGTTTATACTGTTCACAGCATGTTTTTATGGATGGATATATCTGTCCATACCGCTAGGGAGGTTACCAATATTTTACTATGGCCAAACCTAATGCCCCTAATTCTCACACTAGCCTTTTCTTATGTAACCTTATACTAACATCCTTCCTCTAACTATTCCTAACACTGGATGTGCAGCTGAAGATTGCTGTGATCAGGGTCCAGCTCCCTGCTGCTCTTGGCTCTTCTCCTATGCGTGTCCCAATATGTGTCTGGTACATGCAGCATTACTTGCCCACACCCAAATAGCAGAAGTAGCAGAGGGACACTGCAGAAGCTGTTGGGGGGGTCACTACAGAGAGCCGCAGCCTCAGTGCCATGAGGGACATCTTGTGCCTATGGCGTCATTCACATCAATTAGCGCAGATCTGAATGCAACGCGTACGAGTGCATGGGTCAGTGCTGCAATTCTTGAAAAATGCATGCAGCAGTGCGATTGCGCATATGATGGGAATGGTAAAAAGGCTGTCTATGCCCTTCTACCGTTCTTGCATGTCGCACACTATACGTGCTGCTAAAATGCACACAGCAGCGCGTATAGTATGAACAAGGCCTAAATGTATAGGCTGCAAAGCTGGAAGTGACTGAAGCAGGCGCCAAAATAGGCAACTGTGGCTGTCGGAGGACAGGTACAGAAAGTCACAGCAACTGTACTCTGGAGCCGCAGCTCTCTGTGTCAGACACCCGACGCTGTGTGCTAGAGGAATTGGGCGGCTGTGTGTTAAAGCTGCAGCCCAACTTACAAGGCAAGCAGGAGAGCAGAGCTGCAAACAGCGGTGGCTGTACTATGGACATCGGGCACTGGGGAGCAAATTACAAAGGGAGCACAGCCGGCTGAATTACTAGCCTGAGGCGCAGCAGAGGAAGCTAGGAGCCGGCACCTTCTGCTGATATCAAAGCTTACTGCGGCCGCTGCTGATATAGGAGCTTACTGGAGCTGGCAGCATCTGCTAGTGTTCTCCTGAATACACAGAGGCTGGATAGGCTCTCTTCGCTGCGCCAATACAAAATAGCGCCTGGATAAGCTCTCTAAATTACTTGCGCCAATACAAAATAGCATCTGGATAGGCTCTCTCAATTACTTGTGCTAATACAAAATAGCGGCTGGATAGGCTCTCTCAATTACTTGTGCTAATACAAAATAGCGGCTGGATAGGCTCTCTCAATTACTTGCGCCAATACAAAATAGCATCTGGATAGGCTCTCTCAATTACTTGTGCTAATACAAAATAGCGGCTGGATAGGCTCTCTCAATTACTTGTGCTAATACAAAATAGCGGCTGGATAGGCTCTCTCAATTGCTGGCGCCAATACAAAATAGCAGCATTTGGGCACTGTATCAGCCCCTGCTATATACTGAGCACCCAAATTTCCGCTCTGGCGCCCAAATACTGATATTTTGCATTGGCACCTATGGGGGCGCCCATTTGTTCCACTTGCCGCATGCGCCCATTTTTCCTGCTCCGGGTACACAACAACCTGACAATACTTCTAAAATATAGGTGATTCCTTACTTACAAACAGGCTGCGTACATTCTGGGAGTTTGCTTGTAGGTTAAGCTAGTTTGTAAGTTGAGTCCTTTATTAACCTCCCTGGCGGTAAGTCCGTGCTAAGCACGGGCTATGCCGCCGGAAGGCACCGCTCAGGCCCCGCTGGGCCAATTTGCATACCTTTTTTTTGCTACACGCAGCTAGCACTTTGCTAGCTGCGTGTGCAATGCGATCGCCGCCGCTACCCGCCAATCCGCCGATATTCATCGCGCCGTGGCCGCCCCCCCCCCCCAGACACCGTGCGCTGCCTGGCCAATCAGTGCCAGGCAGCGCTGTGGGGTGGATCGGAGTCCCCTATGACGTCACGATGACATCGGTGACGTCATCCCACCCGGTCGCCATGGCGATGGGGGAAGCCCTCCAGGAGATCCCGTTCTTTGAACGGGATCTCCTGGCGATCGGAGGGGCTGGGGGGATGACGCTGAGAAGCAGCTATCATGTAGCGAGACCGCGTCTCGCTACATAAAAAGGAAAAAAAAATTTAAAAAACGGATTTGCTGCTCCCTGGGGGATTTTTAGCAAACCGCCAGGAGGGTTAAACATGGTGAACGATGAGTAAATGGTCCAGTTTCGACCAACTCTGGATTTAGACATGTAGTATAAACTATGTATTTTAGTTGTTTTTAACATGCTTTTAATTTGTTTTAAACTACTTGCAACAGTTACCTATACATTACTGTAACAGGTAACAATTGTAATAAGTAAGAATACAGTAATGCATATTTTGTACATGGAGAGAACTTTGTATGTATGAAAAATTGTAACTTGAGTTGTTTGTGAGTAGGGGACTGTAAATTAAACAAACAAAGAGAAATTGGACAAGTACACTGGCAAACAACAGGCAGAGATGGATGGAGATGTACCACATGCTACATATCTGCATACGAGGAACCCTAGCTATGTGTGCACATAATGCCAGTCAAACTCATTGTAAAACATGTGCTACCTTACTGCATGCTACATACCAGTAAAGCTGCAGTGCACTCTATTCTTTCCTGAATACACCCTATAGATACATAGGTTCTCAATACATGTCACATGTACTTAGGGGATACTTTAGTTCGGTCTCAGGGGGTACTTTAATTGGTCATAGTAAATATGCTGTGGTAAGGCCTGAGATCCATCCTAAATTACAAAGCATAATGGACTGTTTGAAAAGTATTTATAGGCAACTCTGAAGTACTTGAAATGAATTTAAATCTGTCATACACAGGGTACTTGAGATGATGTTACCTACAAAAGAAGGTTTTTACCCAACAGTCATTAGTACAGATGTACTGTAAGGAATTCAGGCGATCACAAGTTATCTTTTAAGATCCAATACCCCAATCTCCACCACAATCTTCACTGATAGCCAAGCCCCCATTTGAATGGGAGACCGTAAATATATACCCAACTTTGGTTGCCCTCCGAACTTATTCTTGCAAAGTATTGGATCTGAGGCCAAGGTATCTGATGAAACACCAAGAAAAAACAAAAAAAACAAAGACAGAGTCCAGGAACGAGGACAAAGCTCATATACAGATAATCAGATGACTTACAAAACCGATGGTTAGGCAAACTATAAGTCAAGGACTGCCTGGAGGTCCTACATGGAGGATCAGGTAGACAGGCGCATAAACCAGGGGATAGGAGAGAAGCATAGTCAGTACAAAGCAGAGGTAAATAAAGGCAGCAGATAGGAAGGTAAAAAAAGCAGAGGTTGATTACAAAACAGAACAATACAAAGCAGAACAGGTAACTGAACGTTATAACGGGTGTGGAGCCCAGACAAGGAGAGACTTTTATGAGATAAGCAGCTAATCAGAGAGCAGATGCAAGTCAGACTCACCAGGACACCTATTATGCTGAGGATACACGGGTTGACCAGCGGCTCGATTAGCCGCCGGATCGACCCTGCCGCGTCCCCGTGGATCGATTACCGCTCGCCCCCGCCGGCGCTTCCTTATCAGCGCTCGATTTCCTGCCATTGTCCGCAGGCGGGAATCGAGCGGGCGGGGGTCGAGCGGCTTGATCGGGCCAGCTGAATATTATCAGCTGGCCGATACACGGTACAGAAACGTACCGTGTATCCCCAGCATTAGCCCAGTAAAGGCACAGGTTAAATAAGAAAAGCAGACAGGCCAACAGATGAACAGGCAGAATAGAGATAAATCAATATATAGAACATGAGATAGAAAAGGCATGTACACTAGATAGGAAAACAAATACATAGATAGATAGATAGATAGATAGATAGATAGATAGATAGATAGATAGATAGATAGATAGATAGATAGACTATAATGGACTCAGTGCCTTATAATATTTTGACCCCTGTCTTTTACTATGTGACCAATATTTGTACTACTGTTCAATGCTGTAATGTCTTCCTTATTTATTGTACAGCAGTGCATAACATGTTAGCGCTTTATGAATAATAATAATAATAATAATAATAATAATAAATAGATAGGGAGACATATAGAAAGGTGTGTAATAGAAAGATAGATAGGTAGGTAAATGGATAGAAAGATACAAAAGATAGATAGATAGATAGATAGATAGATAGATAGATAGATAGATAGATAGATAGATAGATAGATATCATACAGCAGATTTTTGAAGGATTTCTCTAATGAAATGAAGCTGCAGCAACAAGCAGGCATGAGAAAGCACAAGTGATGATATCACTGACACATGAGATCTGTCAGTGATGTGGTAGTTTCATCAGTATAACCCACCCAAGGAGGAGAGATCAAGAAGCCTGAGAAATGTAATTTTTCTTTGAAGTAGTACAGTTGATCAGATGGTGTGTGGGCTTGAGATTCAAAGTTGTTTCAGTTTTTAGCCGTTTTGCTGTTGGAAAAAGGAAGGCGGATGTTTTCCAGATGAGAATTCAATGAGTAATCAAAATGTATGCGTGGATACAAGTTAATGTTATAATGCACATGAAGAAAAGCCCAAAAGGAAATAACTTTGTTCATAAGAGTCTTAAAGTACCAGTCCGCCTAATTCATAATACTAAATATACATCAGGACAGAAGCTCTTTCTTTTCTATGCTTATTGGTTGCTACAATCAAAAAGATCAGCAAAGTCTTCTGCCTCTTTGGAGAGAACTGATTGCAGAGGGACATGATCCAACTAGCCATGGCCATTCACATATTTCTTTACATATTTAGTGGCCATGTCAGAGGCTTTGTATACTTCTCAGTGACCACCTCCATGTACCTGCTTAATAATAAAAATCGGTACTTATCCGTTAGCCGGGCGCATCCTCTAGGTGGCGACAAACTCCACCAGAGTTACATCTTTCCCTACTATCCATGTCGGCCTGGAGGAGGAATAGTAATTAGCGCCACCTGCCGGATGCGCCCGGCTAACGGATAAGTACCTAAAAATCTTTTGTTGTTACAAATATTTTGTTATTTGAGGTAAGCTACCTTCCTTTCTTTCATTTTTATTTGTCTTTAAAGAATTTTATACATACCAGGGCACCTCTTTTAGCCATATTGTGCCTCCATGTATAATAAGGCACTGATTAGTAAATCAATTGTGAGTAACTATTCAGCTACCCGGGGGGGGGGGGGGGGGGTGCACATGAAGAGGGTGGCTTCCAAAACTATTTTCTGTGTCTCAGAGTGTAGTGAATCACTATAGTGTATTACAGACCACATTGCTAAATACATTTAAAACAAGCTTTTTTGCTAAATACAACAGCTGACAGCTGCTCTTAAAAGAAGAACTTTGCAGAAAGACAGTAGATGGGGTAAACAATAGATAATACATTGCAGAGATAGAAGTTAAAAAATAGAAGATACATTAAAAGAATTATTGATATTCCCCATGTAATTAGTTCATGTTGTTTGGTCCGCCTTGAGCCAGCAGGTCATCATCTTTACTGCTGGCAGACAAGACAAAATACAGACAGCACCCCCGCCATTATCTATAAACACACCCACTAACAATGTGAGTGACAACAGATGTCGCAAGACCCTATTTGGCTACTTTTTAATATCCATATTTGACTTTAAAGTACTTCCTGAAAATTGGAATTCAATTTTTGAAACGTTATAAAAGTTTTGCTAATTAGCTCTAGAATAGGAGTGTGGTAAAATCCCTAAGAGCCAGAGCCCCAGCAGGAGGATCTCACCCCTGAGGTTCCTAAATTATATGAAACTAACACTGTTATGGGGAACAATAACTTTTAAAAAATAGGGACATGACTACATATTCCCGTAAAGCATCGTGGAAGACGTCAGTGCTATGTAAATACTACAAATTAATATTCTTCAATAGATAATAATAACAATATTAATCATAATAATAATATTTGTCAAAGTTGTATTCGTGACATTCATGATACCTGGCAAAAATCAACACTATTGCTCACAACCATGTCAGTTGGTAGTGGTCAGAGGGCATAGCTCCATGCTTACTGGCTCTGCCATCCCTGCCACACAACTTGCATGACAGTTAATAAGGCATTAAAGAAAGCTATGGTGTATTTAAAAATAATACATGTTAAGAAAAACTGTATTTGAGATTGCGGGGATGTCTAATAAATTTTCTCTGCAGAAAAGTTATCAAGCAACATTGCGATAAAGTGTCGGTGATTGTTGCAGATATTGCCTAGAGCACAAAGCTCCATAATAATGGTCAGGAGTTAATTAGTGAATCCCAGATGCGCGTGGCACCATTACTTCAATCCACAATAAATCAGGCCAAGTGAGCACAAAATTCCTGTTCAGGTCTTTGGCCAACATGTGCAGTCGGAGATGCTGATGTATGACCCAGGTATATCCTGTACACATCTAGATCTATAGAATGAAATTTGCATACAACTGCACTGACCTTTGTCAGTATAGATTTCCATTTTTTGTATGTGGAGAGAAGCATTAAAAGATCACCAGGTAGCTTAAAGAGGAACTCCAGTGAAAATAATGCAATAAAAAAAGTGCATCATTTTTACTATAATTGTGTATAAATGATTTAGTCAGTGTTAGCCTATTATAAAATCTTTCCTCTTCCTGATTTACATTCTGACATTTATCACAAGGTGACATTTTTACTGCTGGCAGGTGATGTCAGTGGAAGTAGCTGCTGCTTGCTTTTTTGGCAGATGCAAACAGCTGTAAACAGCTATTTCCCACAATGCAACGAGGTTTACAGACAGGAAACTGCCAGGACCATGATCCTCACAGTTTCCTGTGGGAGGGGTTTCACCACAATATCAGCCATACAGAGCCCCCTGACGATCCATTTGTGAAAAGGAATAGATTTCTCATGTAAAAGGGGGTGTCAGCTACAGATTGGGATGAAGTTCAATTCTTGGTCACGGTTTCTCTTTAAGGTGACCAACCAAGTTTTGTTGAAATGGGTTGAAAGGAATCACATATGCCCTCTACCAAACTTACGTGCAGCAGTGGCTTCTCAAAAGAGGTTTTAGCTGTAAAGGGAAAAAGGTATTTAAGTGGTTGCTCTGGGCAACTGAATGACTTTGCATAAATTCTGTTGTCTTCATAAATCTATCTCCATGGGAGATGTAATTCATATCCTTCCTCTACTCCCCTTTGGCTAACATGTTCATCTAGAACTGCTGGTATTTCAGATACAGGATTAAGTAAACAAATCCAACAAATTTAAGGTGAATACAGATGTTTTGGGCTGGGCTTGGTGCCAGATATGTGTGAAACAGAATTTGTATAATCATAATATACAATCAAAAGGTAAGTCAAAGAGACCAACTAAGTTTTGGTGAAGAAGGTTTAAAAATGTAAAAAAATGTGTACGTATTAGTAGGCCGCCGGGGACCTGGGAACAGGGTGAGCTGAATGACGGCTCATCCTGCTGTCACTCAAATTCCCGGTGGTGTTAAATACTATTCCCCGTCCAAGTCATAGCAACTCAGTGGGAGATGTGATTCAGGGTCCGGATATCGCTGGAATCCTTAAAGGGGCACTATGGCAAAAAAATTGTAAAACTTTAAATATGTGCAAACATATACAACTAAGAAGTACGTTTTTTCCAGAGTAAAATGAGCCATAAATTACTTTTCTCCTATGTTGCTGTCACTTACAGTAGGTAGTAGAAATCTGACAGAAGTGACAGGTTTTGGACTAGTCAATCTCTTCATGGGGGGATTCTCAGGGATGTATTTATTTTCAAAAGCACTTAGTGAATGGCAGTTGCTCTGTCCAACTGCCAAAAAACTGTGTAGCGAGCAGGGAAGCTGGCCAGCATCATTGTATAAATCCTTTTTAGGGAATATCTTTATAGAGAATAAAAGCCTTGCTGAGAATCCCATATGAAGAGATGGACTAGTTCAAAACTGTCGCTTCCGTCAGATTTCTACTACCTACTGTATGTGACAGCGACATAGGAGAAAATAAATTTATGGCTCATTTTACTCTGGAAAAAAATGTACTTCCTATTTGTCTATGTTTGCACATATTTTACAATTTAACATTTTTCGCCATAGTGCCCCTTTAATTACCTTTTTCATGCCCACACACTATAGCATTACTGCTATAGCAGCGCTCAGTTTGACTACCTGATTTTGTACAAAAACAGCTTTATGGTCTCTTTCATTACTCTTCATCGATTCGAGACCTGCTTGCTTTATTTAGGCTCCCATGTAATCTCTAAATAATTAATTTTACTAGTTTGTACTGATGCCAAGTTTGCAAATATTCTGGAATTTGTTTATTAATTGAACATGACAATTATGTACTCAGCAATTGTGATGACTTCTTCTTGTCCTTTAAAAACCTGTACAGCTCATTGATCTACAGAGATACATGCATGTATTGTGTGCTGAAATGTAGTATCAGATCGCACACTGTATTTGGATTTCCATAACTACTGAGAGTACTGTAAGGCTAAACTTGTCAGTGTAAAATATGAAGGAAATCTAGAACAGCTGAGCAAATAATACCTTATTTCATGAATTCCGACTAAACAAGGTAAGCTGAAACGCTTTACTTGCTTCACAAGCTATGTCCAGGGGAAATGGAGTTGATTTATAAAATATGGAACAAAAATTGTCCTCATTGCCCACAGCAGCTATTTGAACAAATGTATTTTTTTTAATCTACATGGTAACAAAATGACAGCAAGGTTAAGTTGTTCTGGCCATAGAGGCTACCTGAAGTGATGTGACATGGGGCCTGATTCCGGTAAACAGGGCAGTTTCTAGGCTAAACTGCACCCAGGGCGAGGATATAAAAATTGCCCCCCCTTCCCCCCACCCCTGTGGACTCACAAACCCTTACTGTTTAGGGACAGTTACACAGTCACAGGTCTGCCTACTTACTAGTGACTAGCCGCTTATCCAGGAGGAAGTAGGGACCTGGAAAACACACAGGTGAAGAGAGCCCGGAAAGCCGACTCCTCCATGGGCGCCGCGCACTGACAGCCTGCAGTACCGCTACAGGGCATCAGGTGTCATCACACGGTGGTGACGTGATGATGACTTGACGTCTGACGCAGGCAGCTCAGGAGGAGTCAAGGAAGGTGATCACCCTGGTAATCTTATTTCTTCTTCCATTTGTCTGCACTGAGCATCTCCAGCTCCCTAGCGGTTATGTCTTTCTGCCTGTGCCTCCCTTCTTCTACTTGCCGGTCTGCACCCAAGGCGGTCGCCCTGCCCAAGAAACGGCCTTGACACTAAAACTGTTGTACACTGCAATTACTAATGCCAACAAAGTACCAGATATTGTGCAATTAGCACGGCTCGTGGTACATGGGTGACACAAATGCTGCTATGGTAACGTGTTACATTACCTGTGTATTTATGAGTGTTACCTTAGTAAAAAGCATTTCTATTGTAGTGTGTGCTTCGATACTTGCATAAGAAACATTACCATAGCAACACTCATGCTACCCATGTTCCATGGTTCACACCAATTGCTACTAAGAGTTCCTTGGAATGCAAGAAGATCTAAACAGCCAGTACTTAAAGACATATGGTCAGAGTGTTCACTGGAAGGGTTGATACTACTATTAAAACTCAAATACTTTTGTCACATCATGAGAAGATTAGATTCTTTAGGAAAAAAACGTAATGCTTTGAAAAACTGAGGGCAAAAGAAGACGATGACAACAGAGACTAAGATAGAAAACAAGTATGAAGCTATTAACATGCCTGTGCAACAGCTGAAAGAAGTGGTGATTGACAGAGACATATGGCCTTGATTCACTAACCGGCGCTAAGCTGGTTAGTGAGCCTTAACACTTTGTGGGCGCAAACCAGGGCGTTAGGTTGTTTGCGCTCACACAGCGCGCACAGCACTTTGTGCGCAGCGCGGTGCGCCAATAACGTCGCATGCGGTGCAACGACAACGGGGAATATGGTGCCACTTTAACAGTGCACCAGTGCGCTCGCCGGTGCGACCTTTAGGGCGCACTGGTGTGACATTAAAGGGGCACCATATGCCAAGTTTTCGTTGCACCGCATGCAACGTTTTTGGCGTGATGTAGCTTTGTGCGACTATTAGTGCGCGCAAAGCTACTTTTCGGGCACTAAGTGGCTTTTCACTAGTGAATCAAGCCCATGGTGTGCAAAATTACCTATGGTCACGAAGGGTCAGAGTCAAATGAATAAATAGGGAGGAGGACAGTACTTTTTATGATCCGTACAGAGGTTCAAGCTATTTCTACTTTATCCAGACTTAATCCTTGGATGACTATAACAGCATAAAAAAATGAAATGGATGCCAGGGGATTACTGAGTGAGCTGCTGTTTGTGAAGCAGTCTTCAATCACCAGCACACACTAGTATGTGTCTTAGTGTTAGTCTAAGAAGTAGAGGAGAGATAGCATACGTACAAAAAGGGCGCCCAGACAAAAAGGGCGCGGGGTGTAAACGCTAATTAATAATTAATCATTAATAGCGTTTATAAAAATAGTGTGCTATATTTCGTTTACAAATAATGTTTTACAAAATTATAAATCATTAAATAATGTTTATGAAATCGGCAATTGTGAAAACGTTAATCTTCCGTTTTAAAAGTTAAACTTATAATTACGTTTATTAAAAAAAAATAATATATGTTGAATTGTTATAATTGTATATTATTGTGAATAACCTTCATTTATGGTTTGTTCTTATAATAAAATCTGAAAATATTCTTTATAACGATGATATAAATATAACTACGTTCATAATAAGTGTTGTAAAACATTAGTAAGTATTACAAAAATTTTACTAAAACTATACCTAAGCCTACTCTTACACAGAACCCTCCCTGTACCTATCCCTAACCCCTAGACCCCCCTGGTGGTGCCTAAACCTAAGACCCCCCCGGTGGTGCCTAAACCTAAGACCCCCCTGGTGGTGCCTAAACCTAAGACCCCTCTGGTGGTGCCTAAACCTAAGACCACCCTGGTGGTCCCTAACCCTAAGACCCCCCTGGTGGTGCCTAACCCTAAGAACCCCCTGGTGGTGCCTAACCCTAAGACCCCCCCTGGTGGTGCCTAAACATAAGACCCCCCCTGTTGGTGCCTAAACCTAAGACCCCCCTGGTGGTGCCTAAACCTAAGACCCCCCTGGTGGTGCCTAAACCTAAGACCCCCCTGGTGGTGCCTAAACCTAAGACCCCCCCTGGTGGTGCCTAAACCTAAGACCCCCCTGATGGTGCCTAAACCTAAGACCCCCCTGATGGTGCCTAAACCTAAGACCCCCCTGGTGGTGCCTAAACCTAAGACCCCCCTGGTGGAGCCTTAACCTAAGACCCCCCTGGTGGTGCCTAAACCTAAGACCCCCCTGATGGTGCCTAAACCTAAGACCCCCCTGGTGGTGCCTAAACCTAAGACCCCCCCTGGTGGTGCCTAAACCTAAGACCCCCCTTTATTATGTGGATAATAATGTTTTACTAATTGTGGCTGCAAAAAATATATTGTAATTTACGTGACGTACTGATCGCTTTATTTTGTGAATAATAATGTTTTACAAACAGTAAGCGATAACACTTTAAATAATGTTTTAATTAGTTAAATAAGATAAATATGTTTAGTATTTTTATAAACGTTATTCGGCACGGGTGCATTTTATAAACGTAAATCACCACAAGCACACTTATAAATCATTAAAAATCTCCGGGCGCCGTTTGTAAACGTTATTTATGTCCGGCGCCCTTTTTTCCTGCTTGGCGCCCATTAAACGTTATTTATTATGAGAGTGAATGGCGGCGCCCTTTGTGTCCACTAGCTGCCTGCGGCCTTTTTTCCCGCTTTTCTCATTGCTACTAGGCTCCTGCACAGTATTCAGGTAGCAATAACTGAACAATAAAAGAGTGCAATGTTTGTTCTGACCATTAGTTGGAGCATACATATGAAATCGCCGCCGGGAGACTTGGGTGCAGGATACAACCTGTATATGGCTTATCCTGCTGCTGCACAAGTCCCGGCAGTGTTAATTACTATTCCCCCTCCAGGTCCATGTCTCCATCTTCTGTACGCATGAGTAATATCACCCTGATTTCCCAAAAACGTTTCAGTGTACAGTATGTCATGGGAGACATGAACTCTCCTCCCAGTCATCCAAAATATTTTGATCAGTATCTTCTGACAGCTCAGTGCTGGATATCTTGATGTCAAAAGTTGTCAGGGCATCATTAAGCTTTACCCTTATACAAGCCTAAATCCTCTCCTCTTCAGTATGAAACACAATTTCAATCCATGTACTAGCAAGCCCCTTCCCCATTAAATCTCCCCAATGTAACTGACAGGATTAAAGACTTTGTTGTGCATATCATGACTCATATCTAAAAAGAGAACCGAGAGCCCAATATAGTGTAGTAAGTATTGACAATTGGGTAAATGAAACGAGTATAATATATACTCACAAACCAGGGTTACCTCCAAGTAACCACTGTACAGGCAGGTGAGGAGATTAGCCTGTCCTCACTCAGGATTAAGAAGTCGCTCTCTGTAGACAGGAGAAAGAAAGGGGTATTCCCCTCCACCAGGGGTGGATATCAATTATAACGTAATGAAGAACAGAGGTGCCAACAGGATAAAATCAATTCTTAAAACTGTTAAAATTTCTTAGGAGGCAGTGGTGGACTTACCCCCCGCAAGCAGACACAAAAACTGTGTATTCAAAACAATCAAATTTATTGGTACACCCCTGGAGTGTACCAATAAATTTGATTGTTTTGAATACACTGTTTTTGTGTCTGCTTGTGGGGGGGGGGGGGGGGGGTAAGTCCACCACTGCCTCCTAAGCAATTTTAAAAGTTTTAAAAATTTATTTTATCATGTTGGCGCCTCTGTTCTTCATTACGTTATATTATGACTCATGCTAGTCCAACTACTGATTCCATAGCCTCCCTGCTGGTAAGGACGAGGCTGACTCATTGTTAAAAAAACTTTCTACAAACGGTATGAACGAGTTAGCTTCGTCAACGCTGAAAACTTGCCTGGAAAGAGTTATAATGATATATGAGCCCCACTTACTGGCAGTAGGCAGATATTTCAGCATTACAGAAAATTCAGTTCTGGAATCTAATACCCAGGGCCGGATTTCTGGCAAGGCCACCTAGGCCATGGCCTCGGGCACCAGAAGTTTAGGGGCGGCTCAGTGAGGGGCAGGAAAGCTGTTCTATGCAGTCATCCCTATCTACAAGAACAGCTTTAACCTTTGAACCCTCTGTCCTGTACTTGTGCCGTCCCTGCAAGACCTGTAAGCTCTATCCTGCAGGTATACATCAGCCTAACTCTCGGTGACGCAATGGGTCCATCATTAATGAGATGGCAAGCATAACATAGAATTTCAAAACTTATAATCTATACAAGTATTACTAAAATAGCTATTGTCTGTGACACCAATGATGGAAAGTAAGAAGAATTCTCATTGGGGCACACAGAGATAACAACCATACAGATGGTATAGTTGGCCTTGGGCGGTAAAAAGTACAAATCCGGCCCTGCTAATACCATACTGTATATTGTACAGAGAATGACACTTATAGCCACTTATAGCTGGTCTGAACTCGGCCATGATGGACTATACCGACCACCATGGCTAAGAGTTGTGCAGCAGACCACAGTGTGTGCAGTGGCTCAATGATGATCCCTAAAGATCTGGCATGTCGGACCTTTAGCTATGCCTAAGCATGACCTAATTGCCTTGTTCTTGGCACCTCCCACCCGCTGGGAGCCACTCCGTCAGATGCGCTTGTCGTCCCTTTGCTCCCGTGCATCGCAACAAAGGCGTCATCCGCCAAGGGTGACAGTACACTAATGACACTGTACAGAAGTTTCATCAGCTTTTGCTAACAACGCGTCTTTTGCTATGCAGGGTGGAGCCAAGAAACGATGAGCGTGCGTAATGGAGAAGTTTCTGGTGGTGGGAGCAGCGAGAACAATGCTGTTGTGCTGTGCTTGGGCATTGCTAAAAATCGAACACACCGGATCTTCATGCAATCGTAGTGCGCCTGATGTAGTCACGCTGGTCTGACCATAATGACCACCCCTGCCATGGCAGTCATTATGGTGCACCGCTCAGAGTTCAGACCAGCGTGTGTATGGACCTTTAGGGCTGGTTCAGGTGGATGTCTCAATCACCTGCCCAGTGTCTTGTCCGAATGCTTTTCTGCAGGCGTGCAGAAAAGCATTTGTTGACTTTCAATGGCAATTCCCAGTGATTGTCATTTTTCATCCTGCAGGGGGACACAGGAGTGTGGTGCTAATGGACGCCAGAACGACCAGACCGTGCTGCTTCCAGACTGTGGAAAAAATAAAGATCAAAATGCTGCTTTTGCATAAACAGCGGTAAATGACGTGCAAGTGTGCGTGTGAACTGGCCAAAAGTTGTTGTACCACACACAAGGGAGATGTTTTAGGTAAACACTGGGCGGTATTTATTTCTGCATCTGTAGATTTATTTCTTCATCCATATTTGAGGAGGATTTTTCTATTTGTGATTAAAAAGTTTATTTTAGAAATTTTAATTTAACTTTTTGACATGATTTTGTATTTAAAACTTTTATTATACTCAAAATGGACACTAGACCCTTGCTTGACAGATTGTAGTAAGTTGCAAGCAAAAATTTCACGAAAATTAATTGAACCACTTTATGCACAGAAATCCTGCAGACATTGAACGCTAGGGAGGTTAATTATATTGTATTCCCCATGCACACCCTAGCACTCTACACCAACTTGATCCACCTCCATCACCCTCTACCCAACGCCCTCCAAATGTAAAAAAAAAATGCCCGTTATCTTTACTACCTCCCCCACCTTTGACATAACCCCGTATGGAAAGTAAACAAATATTTCACCCCATGCTTTGGCAACTCCCTTTCTAACACCCTGGTGCTGAGATCACCTGAAGCCTGCATTGAAACTATCCAGTGCTTAAATGCAAAGGGTTCTGGGTAAACCTAGCACCTGCTGTTTAAGTATCAAGGTAGTCTTAGCATGGCTGTGTTCAGTACACCATTCAATGGAATAGAGCACTGGCACTCAGTGAGGAATCCTGCACCCAAACACCTGGGAGATGGACTCATCTAAAGATCCTCTTTGGAGCATTCTGAAGGCTCATCATCCCTTACCTTACAAAGCTGGCAAATTAATAAATAAAGAAAACCTAGAGGCATCCAAAATAGTATAAAATGCTTAAAAACAAACGAAAAGGAGAAAGCAGCAGTTGGCTTATCTTTTCAGAAGAGGGTTATTCTCAATTTTTTCACAAAAACAATTTTAAGAGATTGACCACCTTAGCCAGAGTCACAACAGCCTTAACACAAGCGGGCAACTGTCTCCCCACGTGTCTCCCCAGACCATCCAGGAACCCATTCTCTCAAGTTGTCCTGAAAAATGAATGCTCTTCTTTTCACTACATTTCAGCATTTAAGTTCACTTTACATTTTCATTTCAAAATAATCTCTTTCCATTTTGAAGTGATATAATGTTGGAGAAAGCCAAAATGTTAAATTGGATACATTTTTAAAGGGAAATGGTGCAAAGTTCAATAAAAAAAAACAATTATTTTACCATTTTTTACAAACTCACTCTTAATGATTGTTTCTTTTTCTCGGGCTAAAGCTAAATGTAGTTTATTTGCATTAGAGCATCCTCCCGCATCCTAAAAGACATTGTGGTTAAAGGATGTAACAATGACATTATGCTTACAAATGCTCAAAAGGAAACTGATATTTGGAGAAAGTGAAAAATAACATACTTTTTCACGGAAAACAATTGTACCAACGTTTTCCTGGCTGAGAAGCAAGGTTGTGACTCTTGAGTAGAAAAATACAAATAGGAGAAAATAGCATGTTTCAAAACTCTATGTTTTTAAGTTATACCATGTCTCTACAAAGAATAATCTTCAATTCCAATTGATGCAGTGAGCAAAAAAAAAAAAAAAAAAAAAAAAAACATTATCTGGTAATGTATGTTTACAGAGTAATTGTTGAAAGGGCTGCTATTGTTGTTTGCTTTTTACAGGATGCATTTTATACTCGGCCAGCTGAAAAGATGAAAAACTTCCTTAGGTCCCATGTGTCAAGGAAATAGCACAGCAAGGCCTCTGTTTAAAGCAAAGGCCTGACAATGCTTTACATTTCCTGCTTCCAGAAAAATGTATTGGGACTTTATTATGGTAGTGGGTATAAACTTTTATGAAACCAAATAGCCAGAAGTCACAACTTATATTGTTATTCTCATGATGGATACATTTTTCTATTTCATTTGGCAAATATAAGTTTTTTTTAAAAGGTTTCAGGTTTAGGGAAGGAGGGATATATTTGTATGAAATGTACCATCAAGGTATGTGCTTTAACCTTTTATTGAAAAAAAAAATGAAGGACAATGGTAAGAACAATTCTATTCCCTATCAAAAGGAGCTGGGTTTTTTTGCACATCATCAAGGCTGTGCATTCTTATCCTTGTGGGTAGGCTAGGAAATAATATAAGAGGGCTTACTTGCAAAATACTAACATAATGGAATAAAGAATTATTGTTAAGTTCAACCACTGTATGATAAAAAGATAACACTTTAGTTGCTTTGGTTGGTGTGGTCACTATTAATTCAGCATGGTCTGGATTTATAGTCCTGAAATCAGATCTAACAAGAACGTGCCTACTATTAGCAGACAATTCTTAATCAATCTTGGCCAAGTTTGTGGGAACACTTATGTTCCTCAGTGAACTCCTGCTTGGGGCAGTATACTACACGGAATTGATATAGGTTACAGTTGAGCTCTGTTCTAATGTGCAAGGTATAGAGACCAAATCATAAATAAGCTGGACATTTAAAGCCTGAAAATAGCATTTAAAACTGATTTTGTATGTTTCAGCATACAAATTATTTATGTCCTTATGTATACCCACCATATATGTACTGTAGAGTAGATATTGTAGAGCATTCTTCAAGTAGGCTTTGGATAGCATTTGACATAATGCCTACTGAACTGTTCTCTTTTCAGGTGTCAATAACTACTTCTCTTCCTCTCAGTTTGCTGCTTCTCATGGTTTCCTGACGCTGGCCAGCTTTCACCTGTATAAAAACCTAACAGCCGTGACCTATTAGATCTCATGTAGGCAAAGCCACTGGACTCTCCTTAAACTCTGTGCCCCAACATGAGCTTTCTCCTACCATTGTAGACACAGAGGATACACGATAAGAATGTCCATCAGGTACTTTTCAGATGCCCCCACTGAGGAGATCTTCAATTGAGAGTGATAAATAACATTTTGTAAAACACCAGCAACAGGAACTAAAGCAACATGAAAAAAACTGATAGAGGTTGTAACCTTTATCATTCTTTCCAGACATAAAAATAAAACTTTTTTTACTAGAATGCTACAGAAACACACACAAAAGTTTTAGTATTTAAAAACTTTGCACTCACCCCCTTTAAAGTTGCGACTAGTCCCAAATTGAATTGTTCACTGATTTCCTGGCATAGCAGTGACTATACTTAAGGTATCAAGTCAGACTGCTGTTATCACATTACGGTAGACATTAAAAGGGGCAGGTCGAAGATCAAATACAATATTACTTCTTCTGGTCAGCCTAACAGACTATCTATCTACACATCAACCAAGACAGAAAAATGTCCTTTACAATACAATACAATAACATTTCTATAGCGCTTTTCTCCCATAGGACTCAAAGCGCGACGTAAAAGCAAAAAAAAAATAAAACAAGAACAACTACAGTTCTACCCCAGTTATTTTCTTTGATGAAGTTCCATGTTAGCTGTGTCATGTTTATGGTATCCAAAATGAAACCTTCACAAACATTTATAGTCTGAATGTTTTGCATCCAGATGAAGGTTATTTGGTTATGACTGAAGTAAAAATAGGACCCTGTGCCCAGATCATCAGGTCACTCTTCTAATCGCCGTATTTTTCTTTCTCACTCAAAAATATGTCTATATCCAGAAATAGATTCTGACTACTGTAGTTTGTTATCCTTCATTTCTTCATAGTGGGAGCTCAAAGGCAGTGAATATGCCATACAAGTCTGTAATCGATAGACAATACGCACAAGGCATATAAAAATGCTAAACTTGCAAAACTCAACACATACGTTTCTTATACAAAAGTGATATGGTCTTAAGAAAAGGGAGAAAAACCTTAAAGAATGTATGGGCTTTATGTCTTGACTTCTTGCATTATTTGCCTAGGATTATCTGTATACATAAAGCTGGAATGATATATGGAATCCATCTGTGTAAAGACTAAGCAATCAGCCCATGAATCTCCTTCTAACTTGCTCTCTTTTTCTCTTTTCATCTTCCTGTTTTGTTTCTCTCCTTTTGTATAAAATCACTTAAGAATGATCAACGTAAAACTATACAAATAATAGAAAGAAACTTGGACATCCGAGGTGTCCGATGTCATATTCAGCTATTGATTAATTTCCATTTGTAACTCTATACTATTCAGGTTCATTTTTGGTACATTTATTTAACTTTTTTTGACTGACAGTTTTTCACCAATAAATCTATGTTACAGCAGTTGCATCTTCAGTTATAATGGTTTACTGCATAGCAAAATATTTGGCATGTCACTGTAAGTAAAACAAATACATAAAAATGCATTCAGGATGTATTTTGGGTTTATGTTTGCATTGCACACATGATTTTCTCTGCATGTTGATGTGTATGAAAAAATGTGCTCTCTTAGGCAACCATCACAGTACGCACACACTGGTCCTGATTAGAGATGGCCCGAACGGTTCGCCCGCGAACGGTTCCAGGCGAACTTTAGGTGGTTCGTGTTCGCCGGCGAAGGTGAACTTTTGCGGAAGTTCGATTCGCCCCCATAATGCTCCATTAAGCACAACTTTGACCCTCTACATCACAGTCAGCAGGCACATTGTCGCCAATCAGATTACACTCACTCCTGGAGCCTCACCCCCCTTATAAAAGGCAAAGTTCTCCTGCCGTTTTATTCACTCGTCTGCCTACAGTAATTACTTAAGGGACAGCTGCTGATAGACTCTGCTAGGGAAAGTTTAGTTAGGCTCTTGTAGGCTTGCTAGCTTGCTCCTGGCTGATTGTTATTCCTTATATTGCACCCCACCACAGCTCCCTCCTCCCTCACTCACTCCCTCCTCCTCTGGTTGAGGAGGGTCTTGTCTTCCAGGGAATTGAAGGATTTCAAAAGCCAGCTTACATACCTTGGCCGGGAATCAAACCCAGGTCTAGTGCTTGGTAGGCATCTCTCTTCACCCCTTTACCACCACCAACACTACATGCTGAAGCCAGCCTAGCATGTACCATTATGATATATCCAAGAGAAAAATTAGCGTGCTTAGGGATTTGTAGGATGTCAAAAGCTAGCTCACATTGGTCAGGAATCGAACACAGGCCTACCGCTCTGTAGGCTGCTATCCACACCATTATACCACCAACACTACATGCTGAAACTTCTTGGAGCAGACTTACTTCCTCCCTCCAAAAGACACACATACATCCCCATAAAATAATTCAACATCAACTGCGTGCACAGTCTTTGTGGTACACAGTCTCTGTGGCACAATTGGTTAGCATGTTTGGCTGTTAACTGAAAGGTTGGTGGTTCAAGCCCACCCAGGCATGGCCTTGCCATTTTTGTGTTCTACAGTTGTCCGAAGAGAACCCCAGATAGCCATGTAGATTCATATCTCTCTCTCTCTAGTAGGAATGGTCACCGCTTTCCGCGGAATTGTATTTTCCGCAACATTGTAGTGTGTTGTGTTGGTGGTATAATAGTTAGGATAGTAGCCTACCACTTGGTAGGACTGGGTTCGATCCCTGGCCAATGTGAGTTGGCTTTTGAAATCCTACAAATCCCTAAGCAAGCTCATTTTTCTCTTGGGTATATCATAATGGTACATGCTAGGCTGGCTTAAGCATGTAGCATTGTAGTGTGTTGTGTTAGTGGTAGAATGGTTAGGATAGCAGCCTACCACGTGGTCGGCCTGGGTTCGATTCCTGGCCAATGTGAGTTGGTTTTTGAAATCCTACAAATCCCTAAGCAAGCTCATTTTTCTCTTGGATATATCATAATGGTACATGCTAGGCTGGCTTCAGCATGTAGCATTGTAGTGTGTTGTGTTGGTAGTATAATGGTTAGGATAGCAGCCTACCATGCGGTAGACCTGGGTTTGATTCCTGGCCAATGTATGTGAGTTGGCTTTTAAAAATCCTACAAATCCCTAAGCACGCTCATTTTTCTCTTGGATATATCATAATGGTACATGCTAGGCTGGCTTCAGCATTTAGTGTTGGTGGTAGTATAGTGGTGAAGAGAGTTGCCTACTAAGCACTAGACCTGTGTTTAATTCCCAGCCAAGGTATGTAAGCTGGCTTTTGAAATCCTACACATTCCCAGGAAGACAAGACCCCCCTCCTCCGGAGGAGGAGGAGATAGGAGTACACTTCCTGATGTTGTAAAGCAGTGTAGGCCTGCAATTGAACATTCAATGAGATTTCTGACCTTAAAAAACTGCTTTCTGTCAAATCCAGATTTTTTTCTGGTACTTTTGATGTGTATTCCACTCAACCATGTCTCCCTCCAGGTATTAGACCCCTTGAAACATCTTTTCCATAATTTTTCTAGCCAGCAGAATTTTTTCTAAATTTTCAAGTTTGCCTCCAAATTGAAGTCTATTGCAGTTCGCGAAAGTTCCCGCAAACCAAACTTTCACTGTTATGATTTGCATGGAGTTTGTGCGCTGCACCTGGAGCAAACAGAAAACAACGCACAAACCCGCAACCAGGAAGAGATGTCACTGTTTAGGAAAAGACTGACAAAACCAGGAATAAATGAATAATAAGAATTTATTATTAAATAAAAATAGAGTAATGCTGTGCATTAACCTCATGCAAGGAAACAATCAGCATAGACTTGCATGCAATGTATTCTACACACATGCATGCACTGCAACCAATAATACAGGTAGATACAAACAATAAGCATACAGGAAGGTATGAAAATCAGGGTTTATACAAGGACCTCTCTGCATAAGCGAGCTATGCAGAGTAGGTCCAATGTATAGAACTGTGTGCACACGGACCCTGGATCCAGAATAGTAAGCACAATAGATGTATATAAATGCAGGATAAACAATCGAGGAGGAGACACACGGATAGTCAGCAAGCATAGGTCATACACAGGAGATCAAACAGTACAGTAATCGCTAGGCAAAGAGTAGTCGGAATACAAGGCACAAGGTCAAAACACGGGAGATAAATACAGCAGGGAATCAAGGAACTAACACCAGGAACAGGGAACTCAGGGCAGGATGGCTAGGATCAGGAACAAAGAGCTAGCAAGTTCTGAGTGTTCAGGTGTGGCTTAAATGCCATGCTGAAAGACCATGTGATAGTCCAGGCCTCCTCCCTGTCTGTGGAGAGATATCCAGAAAGTCCACCCTCTGCTGGTGGGCAGAGGAAAGTTCAGGCTGTAAATTCATAGAGGCTGGTGACATCTGCTGGTGAAGCAGAGGTAGTACATGCAGGAATCTACCAGCAGATGCAGATTGTAACATTCGTGGTAGGTTCGCGAACCGGGTTCGCAAGCCTAAAATCAGAGGTTCGGGCCATCTCTAGTCCTGATCCAATTGTCAATCTTGGCAGCAGTAAGAGCTGGTGAGTCCAAAAAAATCCAATTGTTGTTAGCATCCGACAGGGTGTTAAAAAATGAATTGGTCGATTTTATCGTCAATAGAGTTCTTTACACTGTATCCAACTCCCCTTTTACAGCTGACATGATGAGAACAAGGGCTCTGTAACAGATGGGGAGGCTTGGTTCCCCCTCTCTTACAGAGCCCTCCATAGTATCTACTATGTGAGCTGGTGTGGTTTGCATGGTGGAGCCCCACGCAGGTTGATTCCATCCTGGCTATAGCAGCCTGCATGGGTGAAAAGGGGTTAATTAAAGCTTCGGAGGGGGTAGGCTATGATCTTTAAAAAAAATGGCATGACCATCCCCCTTCCTTTAAACTTTCTTTAAGCCCTCCTCACCCATGCACGCTTGTAAAACCTGGAGTCATCCAGCGTGGAGCTCCGGTATATCTTGGACAAGGGGCTGTTCTTCACATCCAAAATGTCCATCTGCTTCCGGGTATATAGGTTTAGAAGGTAACTTTTGACCTTATACCTATATTATACAAATTTGATTTCATTAACATACTTGGCGTTCTGATTCTTTCTGGATTTTAGGGTCTAAAAGCGGTGCAATTTTTTTTGCACCCTTTCAGACCCTAAAACCTGCAAAACAATCATGCTGCCAGGGAGATCTGCAGCAGCCCAGCAATCACTCACCTCCCTGGCTCCAGTGCTGCAGTTAAGCCTCCATCCTCCAGGTGGCGCTGCAACTCTAAAGTGAAATTGCCGGATCTCACCAGCAGGAAGCAGAGCCCCGGAGGAGAGGAAGAAGAATGCCAGCAGCCGACGTCGGGAGCCGACGTATGGAGAAATGCTCTTGCTGCGCGCGTTGCTCTGCATTCAGCCTCTGGCGGCGACCCCGAGCACAGGTCGGGATCACCGCTCTTAGCTGCGGTTTTCCGCCCCGACCCTAGCTTGGGATAACCGCCAAGGAGCTTAAAGGAAAAAAAAATCCTTCCTCTGTATTCTTTTTTTCAACTGTCACATCTTTTACTTCTTTTACATAAACATCCATCAGACAGATCAAAGGTTTTAAGTCCACATTTGTCGCTCTATCTGTAGTAGTAAACTGTCCATATTTTAGCAATCTAGGCTTTTGAACTTTAACGAAAGATCCCAGATAAATGTGTACTAATCCCACACCCTTCCTCTGATCACTCTATAGCTCATTTAGGTCTTGTTGGCATTTGACAACCTTCGCAAGAATTAAATAAAGGGGAACTCTTTTTTGTGAAAGTTTAATATCTGCAACATATAACCTAGTGCACATTTGTTAGCCTTGTAGAACATGGTAAGCCAATCTGTAGTTATATAAGCATTCTCACCTTGCAGCACTAGGGTCCTATTTCAAATCTGGGCCAACAACATTTTCTGCATAGTGTTTGTATGTCCTACCCATGTTTGCATCTGTTCCTCCAAGTACTCTAATTTCCTCCCACACCCCAAAAACATACAAGTAGGGTAATCCCCCCAACAAAAACAAAAAACAGCCTTATACTAAATTGAGGACATAAGACAATGTCTGTCTATAGTAGAAAATAGATTGTGAGCTCCTCTGAGGAGCAGTTAGTAGCAGAACAATATATATATATATATATATATATATATATATATATATATATATATATATATATATATATATATATATATATATATATACACACCGTATTTTTCGGACTATAAGATGCTCCGGACTATAGGACGCACCCAGGTTTAGAGGACAAAAACCAAGAAAAAATTTATATTAAACCTGGGTGCATCCATGGTGCAGGGGTGTCTTGTAGGCCTTTTTCCCCCCAAGCTGTCTGCACCAGCCACACAATAACTAAGCCTCAGTGCCCAGCTACACTAGCCCCTGCTGCCCCACCAGCTAGACTAAGTACCCTACACTAAAGCCTGATGCCCCACCAATAACCTTACACTACACTACATTACATTACACTAGTCCCTGATTCCCCCACCAGTTACTACACCACACTAACCCACCCCTGCTGCCCCACCAGTAACACTACACCCTACATTAAACTAACCCCTGCCTCCCCACCAGTTACAATAACTAAACACTTCAACATAGATGATCTCACCTATCTAGTTGTCCCTGAGTTGTCCTGTCCTTTGATGTCAGCTGTGATGATTGACGTGGCAGAGGAGTGTTGTCACAAGTCAGGCATCCTTTAAGGGGCAATCTCAGCAGGAGCTGCAGCGGCTGTCCTCTTCCATGTATTGTGGCTGGCGGTGGGGGGCTTTGGGGTGCAGAAGAGCAGCGATTCAGGGCTAATTGCAGCGGCTGTAATCTTCTAAGTTCCTGCATGGCGGCGGGGGGGCCAGATGAGGAGCGATCCAAGGCTAATTGAAGGCAGCGGCTGTAATCTTCTAAGTTCCTGCACGGCGGCGGGGGGGCCAGATGAATAGCGACCCAGGGCTAATAAAAGGCAGCGGCTGTTATCCTGTATCCAGCACGGCGGCGGCAGCGTGGCATTAGACGGGAGATTGTAGCGGTAGTTATGACTACCGATGCCTCAGTACTTCCTTGTTTACGCCCCCTCATGACGTAGGACGCTCATGCGTGTCCTACGTCATGAGGGGGCGTAAACAAGGAAGTACTGAGGCATCGGTAGTCATAATAACTACCGCTACGATCTCCCATCTAATGCCACGCTGCCGCCGCTGTGCTGGATACAGGATAACAGCCGCTGCCTTCAATTAGCCTGGGATCGCGCCTCTTCTGCCCGCCGCCATGCAGCAACTTAGAAGATAACAGCCACTGCAATTAGCCCTGAATCGCTTCCCCCGCTGCAGCCGCTGCAGCTTCTATGCAAGCACATGGCATGGAAGCATGAAGAGCTGGCCAGAGGCGGATCATTGCGGGCATCAAGGCGGATGATTGGCGGCTGCATAGAGGGGAATGGAGGCGGATGATTGGCTGCATGGAGAGCGGACAATGAGGCAGATTGGCGGCTGCATAGAGGGGAATGGAGGCGGATGATTGGCTGCATGGAGAGCGGGCAATGAGGCAGACTGGCGGCATGGAGCAAACCACACACCCAGAGCATCACAGACGGAAATAGTGAGAAACGGTTTTTGTTTTTTTGCAATATTTGTACTTCTTTTTTTGCTAGCTTCGGACTATAAGACGCAGGGACTTTTTCTCCCCACTTTTGGGGGAGAAAAAGTGCTTCTTATAGTCCGAAAAATATATTTCCATATCAATTTGCAACTTAATTTTGAGTTTCATCAATTCCATCTTTTGCGTTGAAGTCTATGGTGCTGACTTTCTCAGTTCATTGCAAAGCCCTAAACATGATATAAAAAATGCAATGTATCTCAGCAGTGGCGTAGCTAAGGAGCTGTGGGCCCCGATGCAAGTTCTACAGTGGGGCCCCCCAAGCACTCTGCACATAACAATGATACGGGGGCACCAAAACCTGCCAATGACAACTACAGTGTCAGAGGTGCAAGTACCACTATTCAAAGTATCTCTATAGAAGTGATTATTATTATGAGCACAGGACCAATAGAGAGCTGAGCTAATACTGTAGTTGAGGGAGGGCCCTTTGGGGCCCCTCTGGCCCAAGGTCCCCAATGCAGTTGCTATCTCTGCAACCCCTATTGCTACTCCCCTGTATCTCAGAGCAACTTGTAGGAACAGTTTTGCAAAAATGCTAACTTTTCCGAAAGTATGGTACAAGGAAATTAATATGCAGCAAATTTCCCACAAGGGAAGGGCCCTAAAGGCATACATCAAAAAGGTGCCTGGAATAAAGGGTTCACGGGATTGACGCTAGTAGAATATTGCTACAATTAGCAGTATTCTTCTGCTGGATTCCAATAGTAAAATATTGGTAATGTTTATCGATATTTTACTATGGCTAAACCTAACCCTACTCTCACACAGAACTCTCCCTCTACCAATGCTTAACCCTAGGAACCCTCCTGATGGTGCCTAACCCTAAGACCCCCCTGGTGGTGCCTAACCCCAAGAAAAAACATCCCTGGAGTCTAACCATAAAAACTCCCATGTTGGTGCCTAAGCCAAAAAAAACCTCTGGTGGTGCCTAACCCTAAGGTCCTCCCCCCAGTGCCTAACCCTAACCCCCTGTGGCACCTAACCCTAACCCCACAAACCTTAACATCTCCCCATACCCCCCCCCCCTCCCCACCCGCCATGCCACAAAGCTGCAGTATGTGGTTAGGAAGGTAAAACTCTGCACCAGCAGGCGTCTGATTAGCGGGGGCTTGCAGAGATGCAAATTGTGGTATTGCATAGCGGGCACAGAGCACATTTAATATTTCTGTCACTAAACAGGTGCCTCCCGGTGCCATATTGCAGCCTTTGTAAGAGAGATGTGATTTGCAGCAAAGAAGGTAAATTTCGGCGCCTGATAGTGGGCGCCGCCGTGGGCTTACATCCCTTCTCTACCACAAATCGTGGCTTTTACAATAGGCGCCTATGCCGGTGCCTTTTTTTTCTGGAAGGGCTCCTGCACCCTTTTTACTGGTTTTGTCCTTTAGTACCTAAAACACAACCTCTATTGGGCATACATTAAAAACTAGTCCATACAAAAATATTATGGTATAAATATACAAAACATGCAAGTTTGGTCAGATAAAGGAGAGGTGTGCACATAAAGTGAACCCAAGGTGAACATAAACTGATGAGATAAACAATTGTATTCATCCTCCTACTCCTAAAAATGTATTTTTTAGATATCCCATGCTTTTATTTTATATTTAAACATGCACAAATGAGCAGGAGCAGGCACAGCGGCAGTAGCAGCAGTAGCCAAATATCTACATCCCCATGATGAAGTCCAGCAGGGTGTAGATATACTGCACACTGTGCAGTAACTAGTTAAAAATGTAGATTTTTTTTCTCAGCTCAATGACTGTCCCATGTCTCATGCTGGGTACACACATTGCGATTTCCCGCTCGATCTGCGGGATCGATTCGATCGATTTGATTATTTCCAAAATGTTCGATCAGGTTTCGATGGATACAGCCGTCGATTTTGCATATTAAGCCTTATTCTGCTGCTGTTAACACTTCTGCAGAGGGAGGGGGAGAAGCAGGGGCGCTTCGGGCAGCCAGCGAGCTGCCTCTTATGCACGTGGGAGTGCAATGACCATGCTAAGCGCCCTCACAGTGCTGCACCCGGGACATATGTACCTCCTTGCCCACCCATAGCTACTCCTCGGCCTTCCTCGAGGTCCTCTTGCTCTATCAGTAGGTAATATGTTTTATATCCACCCAGGTCTTCTCATTTTTACTTGTCTGTACTCTAGAACTGCTGTCAGTGGTCTGTTCCCCAGCACAGGTATTGGACCAAGGCTGTACTGGGACACAGGCTGAGAGGGTCATCCACCTTTTACTACCTATGTGACATCTATTTCATTTTGCACAGAAGTATTTTAAATAGCATTTCATGCTGTTTTTACAATCATAGGTATTACATTAGTCCCATATTTAGATCATGGTGCTATATTATGCAGCTCTTTAATGAATAGTGTAATGAATAGTTTCACACTACACAATAGTCACTATCTCTACAGCAGCCATACACAGGGCCGGTTTAAGCAACAATGGGGCCCCAGGGCAAAATAAACCTGGGGGCCCCCCCAACAGATACCCCGGAGCAAAAATTGGCATTAAGGGACCTTTTTTGCAGCTAGTATAGTCAGGGTTTGAAGCCCCAATCGGTCGGAGCTCCACATTCTGGCTACCCCAGCCTGCATGGGGGACAAGGGGTTAAAAAGTTTCAGGAGGGGGGACCCCACATAATTTAAAAAAAAAATTTCCCACACTCTAAACATAAAAAAAATTGGGAAAATAGGGAAAAAATGCCAGGGATCTTCATACAGCCATATTGCGGCTGTATAGCTATCCCTGGCCAAAGCGCTTCGGCTGCGTACGGACCCCCTGAAAACACCATCAGGAAATGTATTGCTCTTTCTTTTGATACATGTAAAATTACACTACCGTTAGTTACTAAAAGTGACATTTACCGCATTTAAAAGTATACTTTTTTCCTTCGAATCTTTAAAATCGATTTTCTCAAAAACTATAAGGTCTTTTTAAAAAATTGTTTTTCCTCTTATGCCCAATGATCTCCTTAACATATCCTGCAAATTTAGGGTTTCTAGAATTTAAGGTGGATTTGCTTTTAACCATTAAAGTCGGCTGGTTTTTAAATGTGTATTTTTTTTCCTTTGAAATTTTAAAATCGATTTTCTCAAAAACTATAAGGTCGATTTGAAAAAATTTGTTTTCCTCTTGTAGCCTCTGGGGGCCCCTACAAGCTCTGGGGCCCTAAGGCAGCTGCCTCCTTTGCCTCTATGGTAGCGCCGGCCCTGGCCATACATCACAGACCACAAATGCATTAAAAAAAGCCAATTTAGGTCAATGTCAGTTTATATGAGATATAGCTTGAGGAAAGAATATATACCGTACATATTATGCAGATGGGGGCCTAGTGGGATGGGAATCAAGGCTCAACACTAGGGCTTCAATTTTGCAAAGGCACACTTCTGACCTCTGACCACCGACCCTACTTGGCTGGATAGTGTAATGGCTAAGGGTTCTTCCTCTGACACACTTGACCTTCAAATCTCGACCCTTCCTGTTCAGTAAGCAAGCACCTATTCAGAAAGGAGTCTTTGGGCAATACTGCTACTGCCAGTTGAGCGCTCTCTAGTGGCTGCAGCTCAAGCACCAGGAGAAAAGCGCAATATAATGTTATTTGTCTTGTCTTGCCTTGTCTACTTGTGTCAGTAAAGGTAAACATTACTTATTTACTTAGTTGCCTGGCTACAAACTCTAAAATTTTGTTTCAGCTGACAAACAACTGTTACCATTACAGCAGCAGGTACACCTAATTTGCATTAGATTGCTAATTGTGGATGTGAATGTCTTGCTACGGGTAATTGCACAAATATAATGTGCAGCCAACTATTTTTCATAATGCAGGACTTATCTTGATTTATTCCGATTTCCAGATGTCACATTAATGCAATTTATTTATAATTTTGCAAAAATCCAGTATTTCTTAGCCTTGTTTATTATCTTAGATATAATGACTGGCTCATACTTCTTATGTGAAGTGCCTATCTGCTGCTGATGTGCACAGTATGCCATGTTAGTTTATGTTCTGGGCACTAAATTAAAATCAATTCATATCTTTGACATATTACAGCATGTTCTGCTATACAAACATGACATTGCAGATGATATACAAGACAAGTCATATGATTAAAGGATACATTACATAGTTATATTATAACATAATGCACATGATTAAGGTCTTCATGTGAGCAAATACTTTAAAACCATAAATAATATAGCAATTCTACAATAATATTTGGGCTTATTTTCAATTTTTTCATGTGTATTTATGTGTGTCTGATTATATATTAATGATAACCTGATATTGGTTTAGCCTTTTAAGTACAGAGTAAGTAGTTTTAATATGGTTATGGAAGTGTATTTAAAGCAAACCTGAAGTAAAAATAAACTTATGATATGATTAATTGTATGTGTTTTATTACAGGTAGATTAAACATAGAACTGAGTCTCATATTTTTCTGTCCAGTCTAAGTGCTTAATTTCAAGACTTGATTCTAAACAGCAACTGTGACAAATCTGCCTTGATGAAAGGATACAAAAACAAGCTGAAGTAGTGATCCTTTAAACTTTCCAGCACTAAAACCTTTTTAGAAGCATTCTTTCACCTGGATATAGCTGTATTGGCTTCTATTTACTTTTCAGGAAACAACCTGAAATCAACAGGCTGTTTGACAAGATCATTTATATATATAACAGCTCCAGTTTTTTTTTTTTAACTAATGCTGTACTGGAAAACAGAAAGGGATTACAGACAAATTTTTAGTAGTGCTAGTATTACATGTACCCTTTTTAATGTCATTGTAAGGCTTGGTGGTGTATTCTCCACAGTCAGCATGCAACGCATGAGCTGGCGTGGAGGAGGTACACACACTAGCACCAGGAAACAGGCTATCCCCAGTATAGTGGAGGGGAGGACTGACTCCAATAGGAGATTGTGGCGCACAGAGCCGATGCAGATCTGACAGCCACAAACAATGCTTTCGTTATAACGTCTCAGCGCAAAGTAGCGCTGAGCGCATAAACCAGAACTGAGGAGATCAGGACAGGTAGACAGAATGAACGCTTGCTAGCTAGCGGCTACTTAGCGACAGCAAGCGTTCAAAACCAGACAGACTGGAATGAGGCAGCCAATGCGCTGCGGCGATGGCGTGCCTCACAAAGACAGGACAGGACAGTCAGAAAATAGCAGGATTAAGATAGATGAACGTAACACAGATAAATATACAATAAGTATGTTTTCCTAGCGTATTACAATTACAGCTATCAATGAAACTATTTGTAACTTCTGACTAACATATGTATATATCGGCAATGAACCGATATATGACATAAGCAGGAACGCTGACTAGGACTGGAGTAATACAGGGAACAGGACTCAGAAGGATTCGCTATCTCTTCGCAGAGATGAACGCAATCCACAAACAGGAACAGAACAGGATTCAGAAGGATTCGTTATCTCTTCGCAGAGATGAACGCAATCCACAAACAGGACCAGGAACAGGATAACTAGCTCAGCACGGGTGTTCACGGTACGCGCAAACTACCAAAACGTGCTGGAAAACTGACTAACTGAACACAGGAAATAAACAGTTCGTGTACGTATATATCAGCAACACTGATATATCAACGTAACACAAATACAAGGAAAATAATAAACGTGCTGGTATGCATATATATTGGCAATGAACCAATATATGATGCAAAGACCAGCAAAGTATCTTTAACAAGAAACACGATCGGGGGCTTAAGCGACAGCAAGACAGGCTTAAGCTGAAACTATGAAAACCCAAGGAAACCCTGCAGGAAGCAGATCTTTATACTGAGGTCATCCAATGGGAGCAGACATGCAGATTCCCACACAGGTGAATGATAATCAGTCACAAGCTGACAGCAGGGAAAGACAGACAAAGCTATGCAGTTTGCATGGAAATAGATCAGAACTGCCTGAGCTGCAGCACTACTACTTCCAGCAACAGCTGCTGCAGCAGCGATCATCACAGTCATCGAGATATATTTCACTTTAGTTATGATTTAAAGAAAATCAGTAAGAAAAAAAAACCCTCTGGGGAATACTTACCTCAGGAGGGGGAAGCCTCTGGATCTTAATAAGGTTTCCCCTGTCCTCCTCCGTATCAGCAATCCAGTACTGGAAGGACCTGAACACCGGGGAGGTAAATATTTATAGGCAGGCGCAGTAGTGGCTTTCCGATCAGGCTCAAGCAGAAATAGCAGAGCCCAATTGGGTCCGCTCTAATGCGCAGAAGCAAGGTGACTCAAGCCTGCACAGTATAGCAGACCAGTTCAGGCTCAGCTATTTTTGCCTGAGCTCGATTAGACAGCCCCTACTACTGCACCTGCGCTGGAGCCAAGGAAAGTAAACATTGCAGCTGACATCCTTGTGTACATCCCCCCCCCCTGCCAACACTGGGTGATCACTACACTTAACCCCCCGCCCCAACACACAAGGCTCACCAGACAGCGGATAATGCATGCTTGAAGCTGTCTAAGCAGTATACTCAATATTCAACAAGTTTCCGCTTAAAGATCAAACCTCAGTGAAAAGACAACGTGTCATCAAAGATTTAACCACTTGAGGACCAGAGGTTTATACACCCCTAGTTACCAGGCCATTTTTTACAATTTGGCATTTCACAAATTTAACGGTTTATTGCTCGGTCATACAACTTAGCACCCAAATTAATTTTACCTCCTTTTCTTCTAACTAATAGAGATTTCTTTTAGTGCTATTTGATTGCTGCTGCAATTTATAGGTTTTTTTTAATAATCAGTAAAGGTAGACATTTTTGCAAAAAAAAAGGGTTCTTTTTATCCCCCCTAAATTGGCCTTATACTGCTATCCATACACTACACTATACATACATAAACGTATGCCTATGTCAGGGATTAGATTGTGAGCCCCTCCACGGGACATTTAAGTGACAAGGCAATACTCTGTGCAGTGCTGCATTAGATGTTGGCGCTATATAAATACAATTTTGTATTTAAATAAAAAAAAAAATCAGCCTGCCAGCGATGATCAACTGCTGGCAAGCTGATCACTGGGGTCGGCTATTTACAGTGATGGGAGCTCGCGCTCATGCAAGCACCTGTCTAGTCTCGCTCCTTGTGAGATGAGGCCACATGGCGTCCTGGAGGAACAACAGAACCACCGCCAATCTGCGTTAGAAAGAGACAACAGGAAGAGCGAGATTATGTACACGGAGGAGTGGAGCTGTGATTCTGGCCATCCATCTCTCCAACTCTGCTCTCCCCCGGGCCCCTGATTGCGCCTGCTGCGCCCCAACCAGGAGATCCTAATGCAGATTAGCTGCTGCACTTGGTGCTCCCCTTCAGCAATCCAGAACAGTACAGGCACCTGCCAATCAGCTCCACTGCACAGCCTGCAGCACTGGTCATCCAATCAGCTGGCCCGCTTCTCCAATCAGCCAGGAAGCATGCTGATGCCCGCTCAAGCATCAACGCTGCACTCAGATAATCTTTGCAGGTCAGTCAGCACAACTCGTACTGTATATCAGCTGTTCCGCTTCCCTTCACACATCCACAGTAAAGGCACCCAATTACTCTATTTCTGGAAGTCAGTCGGCACATACCACCAAAGACACAGGCAGGTGACTCATGTATAGGCCGAGGGGGTGATTTTTCAGCACATTCTTTGTGCTGAAAAATTCAGCCTACACGAGGGTATATATAGTAAGTGTTTTATTTTGTTAACTAGGGGAGGTAAGGGGTTAATATTATTGTTAGATTTATGTATTTTGTATTGAATAAATGTGTTAGGGTGTAATTTACTATTTGCCCACTATATGCCCCATATAAACACTCCCCCCCCCCCGGACCTGTGTATACTGTATACACAAGAGGAAATAACGCGTGTATGTGTTACTTTCACTTTACTCAATGACTACCGGCATCTCATTGATGCCGGTGATCACTGTTCACAGGCGCTTAGATCTGTGAATGGGAACATTCCCTGATCTGTGTACTAACGGGTGGCGACATGCACAGGAGTGCACGCAGGACATGTGCTAAGTGCCGATTGTAGAGACATATGTATATGGAGCTAAGATGAAGTCTCTGGGGGCATAGATATACTGTAGCATAAACATTAAGTGGTTAAACAGGTTGATACATACTAGGTAGGATTCTGAAATATTTTTTTTAAAACATAATACCTAGTTGACAATAAAGATAAGGTTAGATAAAAGAAATATAATGTGAGTGGAGTCAACAGAATTAGAAACTTTTAGTGTGTTACCTGAGTTGTATAGTCTTTAGCAAATTTACTTTCTGAGCGTGATTTATTGTGTGTTTGTATCACTTATTATCACAATTTTTCCCACTGATTTTAAAACGCTATGATCTGTTTTACTTATGTGAGGAGTTGAGAAAATGGTCTTAGACACTTTTCCACAAACAGCCTGAGGGCGAAGACACTTCCAGACCTCGCACCATATTCCAGTAATGATATTAGTTAACAATGAGCAATGATCGCTGTTAATCCAGACTCTCTTTAGCCCTTGCCACACCACAACAGCTGTTTCTAGCGGGTAAGATCACACCGTCATCCCCAAACATGTGTGTAGGCCATTAACATCCAGTAATGTGATTTTCTGAACTGTTTATGCAGACCAAATGTATATAAGTTAATATTTGTACATTCAGCTAGACCCTAAAATCATTTAATTACACAGATGTATTACCATCAAAATTTCCAATAACACATTAGAGTAAAACTTAATAAAGCCGAGTGTAGCTGCACAATTACGTCAGTCAGTGTTTATGTTTAACCTTTATAGCACTGGCCCAGCATAGTGCAGATACACCACCAGATCTGTTTTTTCATTAAATTTGCATTGTTTTTATTAAGGCACTCACATCAGAAATTCTCTTTTGCTGCTCTTGATATATGACCCATTTACCTTACTTTAGGGAGTCAAGAGAAGTTAATGGAAGGTTACGGTCATGAGGTTTCCAAACACATCTCTACATTCCTATTTATGCATCATCGGGAACCATACAAGCCCCACACTTTATGGTTTTATGCGCTTTTTTTTTCCCTTCAACAAATTAAATTAATGAGGAGTTTTCTAAAAAGAGCACTTTTTCTTTGAGGCAATGTTATTCTGAGGTTAATGGATCTCTGACAAGAAGCCAGGCCAAACAATCATAAATGGCTATAATTCTTTCAGAGGTCTGTATTCTCAACTTTACAGCAACTTGGCACATTTCAACTTTGTCGTTTGCTTCAGTCGTAGAAGCCGTTGCCGAAAGTAAATACAGGTCAGGGGAGTGGGAAAGGACTATCAGAGTGTATAGTAAATACTTTTGCTAGCTTTGTTGATAGGATTGCTATATTTGAAGCAAAACGTGAAGTACAGAACAGCTTGACATTGGAGACAGGAAGATAAATATTTAAATGGGGAAAAACTCTACCATAAATTCAGTGTGGCCCTATTTCCTATTCACTAGCCCCCGTGCTGTGGAAATGGTTTGGTTTAGCTGCTCTTCGCCAATGTTTTTATAAGTTCTGGATTACTTTGATGAGAAGGCTGAAAATACTTCAAGTTCAAGGTTTTAGCCAGGTAGGAGCTAGACATTACACACCCATTAGACTGAAACACTATAGCTATAGTCAGGGTTTTGGGGCTACAGAAATTCAAAATGTTATGCTTTATTTTTGGCAGAATTCTACAAAGTAAAACTGATATTATGATATGTGATTGCTTGACCCAAAATATTGGTGACATAGGGTCCAATTTATTTCAGGGATTATGCTGCAATATACTCCACAGACACAATTTTGTGGGACCAACACCATCCTGCTCCTAAAAGCCAAACTAGTTTAGACACATTTCAGTGTAGAAAATAAGCTAAAAAGGTTTACTGATGTAAAAAAAATACACCGTGGACCTGAAGGAATAGCAGAAGAAGAGTCACCCACCATTCTTGAGGTGCTGGATCACAGTGCTAAATCATAATAAAGAAGGTTTTATTCTTACTTCTTACTGTGCAGACCCCCTGGATTGTTTGATGTAACACTGTGATCCAGCACCTCAAGAATGGTGTTTGACTCTTCTTCTGCTATTCCTTCAGGTCCACTTTAAGACCATAGTTTCCTGGAGGTCTAAGAGACAGAAAGTGAGAATAAATATCTCCAATAGGATATTTCCAACAGGGGTACTGACAGCAATAAAACCCTTCGCACTTTTTTAAGTCTGTGCTTTGCAATGTCTAAATGTAAAACACAATTAAAAGAAAAAAAAAAACATTTCCTGGCACCGAGCTTTAAAAGTCATATACTGTACTGAAAAATACAACAGCGTAGACTAGTCAGTGGGTGTCACTTCATGGAAGAGACATAGTCTCCTGTCAGGTCGGCATGTCTCTACAGGTAAACTGATTGGCTGCTTGTATTTTAAAATGATTGGATGAGAATGGGGGTGGGCATTATAAATATTATGCTGTTTGATCCCTCACTTGTGGTTGAAACAGCTTGAAAAAGGGCTGACACCTGAAACAGTGGGCTGTTGATGTATTGCCACAGATTTTAATGTGATACTTTAATAAAAGAGCTGTTCTATTTTTGGACGTGCCAGCCTCCATCTCCTTTTTGCAATCTGAAAAATACAACATACACAGAGTAAACAACATCCATAGTCACAGCAAAAAAAAACAATTGCAAGTCTGATCATAACTGTTCTTCCCTTTAAGTTCAGGTTGAGTTTCCGTTATGTGAAAGATTACCTGTTATTCCACAAGCAACTTCAGAAGGTGACATTTTTATCCTCATTGCTCCTAGAGGGGAAAGGACAGACTGAAAGTAATTAATCACTAACCTTTAGATTGTTTTCTTTTGTCACCTTCTGAGAATGCAATACATCTCAGCAGTGATCCAGATTTCACATTTCAAGCTGTATGGCATTTTTAAGAATTAAAGTGAATTTCAGGCCATGTCTATGAGAATAAACACTATATTATGATATCATTTATTTAAAGATAATTGTAGTTATATTACAAAGATTTGGTCTTATATGCTGGCAACACTACATTATACAGTATAAGCTACTTGCTTTTACTATAGGACAAGCCACTGTCTACCCATTTGGCCATAAGAGGATTAGGTAAACTTAACTTGAGGGGTTGTAAGGAGTAGATAATGAAGGGCCATGAAAGAGAAAGAGCGAGATACATGCAAGATGTAAAATAGAGAGCTCTGATAACTAGCAGGAAAGAGATGAGGGAGAATAAGAGTGAGGGCAAAAGAGGAGAGAGAGGCTGATGAGGTTAAAAGAAGAGACAGCTGATATGCCAAACTAAGACTTTGGTAAGTATCTGATGGGTTTTGAAGTTGGCCACCTCCCTGCTTCTGGTCATTGAAAGAAATGGTAAGTGGGTAAGAGCCACTGCCTTTACTTTTCCATTGTGCCACTTAGCAGAAGAGCAGGGTATTCTTTTAGTATAATTTTATTTGCATCTGTCAGGTTAACCTCTTCTCTCCCTGCACTGCTTGTTATATGACTGAAGAATGCCAGTAACTTTTTGTTCAGCAGCATTAACATGAAGCCCCCATCCTAAATCCCTAAACTCATAGGTGAGGCTTTTGATGCTACCATAACAAAGGGATGGAAAACTTTGTAAAAAGATATGATGAATGCTTAAATAAAATAATGTGATTGTAATGTCAGGCTTGGCAAGTTATCAGTTCACAGTTCAGCTCCTATGCCCCAATCTATCCCCACCTTCTTCACCCTATGTGGCGCGTCCCCGCTTGAACGGGAGGTGAGGAAACAACACCTGCCCGACTTCGGTTACACCCAGGCCTTGTAGGTGCAAGGTATAGGAGCTGAACGTAGAGTGAACTATGTAACTCACCAGAACCTAACAGGAGATAAGCAGAGTCCAGTAACAATCCGAGGTCATACACATACAATCAGAAGTATCGAGGTACATAAGGAGCAGGCGAAATCAAGGTAATCCTAGGTCGGTCCAGGCAGAGATCAGAGAATAGTCAGGGATCAAGCAGAAGGTCGGTTCAGGCGGCAGGCAAAGCGTAGTCAGATTCCAGGCAGAGGTCTGTTCACAGGTAATCAATAAGCAATATATCACACCCAGCAAAAGCACACAGCCAAAGCTATCACGGGCAATCACAGGAAGCACTCAGCAGGTTTAAATACTTCATGCAACCAATCAGTGGTCGACCACATGCACACAGCAGCCAATCACACGCAGGCAATAATCCTGTTTAAGTGTCAGCTGAAGAGATCAGCTGACACAGGTAGCAATACATGTTAGCTGGCTAACTACACAGCTGACTAACAAAACCTCCTGGCTGTGTAGTAGCTATAGCATACTGGTAAAAAGTATCGCCTCTGACGTGAGAGACCAGAGTTCAACTCCGGCCAGGGACAGCATTCACATTTTATATTTATTAAATAAACCCCTGTCAGCTGACTACCCTGTCAGCTGACACTACCTCTGTCGCCGCCTCAGACCATACTGTGGCCGAGAGGAGCGAGACTTCCGCCCACCAGTATGCGCAGAGTGATCCCCAGTGCACGCATTTCCAGCGGAGGATGTCCGTTGACATGCGGAAGTGGAGGACCCGACGCAACTCTCGTCAGGAGCGGTCGCATTGCGGGAACCTCCAGGTGAATTCCTAACAGTGATTATATCAATACATAAGTAATATGAAGTTACAGCATGTCTAAAATAACATAAAAAGTGTGCTTAATTGATTAAATGAAAAAGGTTGTTACTTTCCAGATGACCCTTATACCCTCTGCAATACAGGTGGAGAATCATGGTGCCAGGAAGCTAGGCTAGCAATAATATAATCTGTTCTCTCTATAATAAAATATATAGCCCCAAAAGCTAAGGTAGCAGAACTATCTCAATAGCTAGACAGCACTTGGCAAGGGACACACGGAAGAAAATACTTTGCCAGCCATTGGTTCTGGCTGAACTGGCCTAAGCCAGTTTTAGTCACAGGTTGTATTCAAGAGAGAGCAGAAAGGAACTGCTATGGCTCACTAACTAAACAGAGGCTAACTTCTGGAGAACTAGATAAAACAGTTATACCAAAAAGCTTACAAAATAAAGGTGCAATGTACACAAATATGCTAAAATTACCAGTATAACTGTTACAAGACAATAGTTCCTGTGTACTATTATTAGGTGTAAAAATATTTATTTGTAAGGCAAAAAAATATTTTATTTGTTTGAGTAATAAATCTTCTGCTTGTTGTATTCTTTATAACATTGTTGAACTTTACGTGACTTATACAGCAGTTTTCTACATTGCCCACTACATTACGCTTAAGATCCCTTTCTGATTGCAGTCACCGGCTTTGTTTTTTTTATCTTTGCACAAGCTTAGAAGAAAATCTCTGCCTGAATATGATACATATTTTGCAATCGGGGTCAAATTTCTGGAGAGGCCACAAAGGTCTGGGCCATGGGTGGCTGATACTCAAGGAGGTGGTTGTACATAGAAGAGAAGTTGCTGTATGTTAACTGCTTGTCGACCGCATCACGCCGATGGGCGTGGCCTCAGCGGCAGCCCCAGGACCGCCTACCTGGGGCAGCAGTTTGCAGGAGATCGCGCACAGGTTGCGCGCACATCTCCTGTTCCTGGGCGGAGCTCCGCCCCTCCTTCAGTCTCCGATCGGCGATCGCCGCTCGGGAGACTATTAGACGGCGAAACTGCCATCCCATTACATAGTACAGCGCTGCGATCTGCAGCAGCGCTGTATTGGGGACAGTCGTGTGTCAAGGCTGTCCCCTCTAGTGGATCAGAAGTGACCGGCTGTCATAGGCTGAAACTTATGACAGCTGATCTCAGTGATTGGCTGGCGGGGGCAGGGAGGGCAGGTCTAGGGTAATAGAAATAAAAAAAATAGTACAATTTATTAAAAAACAATGAACAATAATATTTATATAAAAAAATAGACACACGTGGAGAGATAAGACCCCACCAACAGAGAGCTCTGTTGGTGGGAAGAAAAGGGGGGGGGGGATCACTTGTGTGCTGTGTTGTGCAGCCATGCAGCTTGGCCTTAAAGCTGCAGTGGCCCATTTTACATAAAATGGCCTGGTCACTAGGGGGGTTTAACACTGCAGTCCTCAAGAGGTTAAAGAGGAGGCTGCAAGTGGATAGCAACATATAGAAGAGGGACTGCTGACCAATGGAGATGTCTGTGAATGAGAAGGGCTCATGTCATAGAGCCTTCTGTCATACTGCCCCTACTCTCTGGAACTCCCTGCCACTCCCAGGAAAGAAAGCACCATCCCTGGAGCTATTCAAATCCAGACTGAAAAGCCACCTGTTTAGCCTGGCATTTCCAGACTTATAAAATTCTTCCTCTGTACCACGATGGTCTGAGCCATGCTTATACGCTTTGAGTCCTACGGGAGAAAAGCGCTTTACAAATGTTATTTGTTGTTGTTGATGTTGTTAGGTGCATGTCCATGTCCGATAACCAGTGAGACAGACTGTAGGAAATAGACAGAGCATAGTTTGAAAGCAGCAATTTCATAGAATTATTAGGGACATTAAAAATGACAAAGATGATTGTGGGAATATCAGTAGACAGGAAATATAAGAACCCAAGCAGAGAAATGGTCTCAGAGGAGGCTGGATGGGCATTAATATACTGTATGAGAGCAATTTACAAGTGGGTGTAGGAGAACACACAGAATGGAATGATGAGGGAAGAAGGTATGGACATAATTAGGCTAAAACAATAGCAGTGCAAATAAAGGAGGATGCCCAAGAAATTGAGCAAGGTGTTGAAACAGATCAGCTGCAAGATTCTGCTACTGCTGCTAAGACCTCTAGAATATGTAGCTGTACTCTGCAATATGTTATTCTGTCTCCTAGACAACTTCTGATCGTGTGAATTAATTATCCATTTACTTTGGATTGTGGAAAATAGATATGGACTCTCCCCTTGCTTCTTTGTTCATGCTAAAGGGAACAAAAGGGAACACATTTTAGCCACTTTCTCCTCCTTTCGACCCTCCACCCTCTCCTCTTTCAATTTTAATTTAAAAAGAAAATATACAGTATCCCAAAAACATACTGAGAAGTTAATTGGTTCCTCCTAAATTGACCCTAGACTACAATGAACATATGACTATGGTAGGGATTAGATTGTGAGCTTCTCTGAGGGATGGTTAGTAAAAAAGACGTTATATACTCTGTAAAAGTGCTGCAGATATTTTGGCACTGTATAAATACTAAATAATAATAATAACAGCAACAACAAAGTCTAAGGCCTGGAACCCACTACAAAACGATATCGCTAATCGCAATCGCAAGCGTTTTGTATGAGCAGTTTGTAAGCAATTTCATGAGCGTTTAGAGAGCGATTTTAGAAAGTGTAAACAACTTGCCAGCGGTTGTGTAGCAATTAGCGATTAGTGTTTGAAAGTCTGATTCGTCCTTTCATTTATTTTTAATTTTGTTGCAGTGTACATTAACTTTAAAATTCTAGCAAAATCGCTCTGTGCAAGTTTTGATGAGCGATTACGCCAGCGCTTATATACTTTACATTGAAGCACAAATGCTAACAAAATGCTGCATGTCCTGCGCTTGCGATTTTGGGAATCGCAAACGCTCCAGTGGAAGTTGGCACATCCATTAACATCAGCTGAGCGTTTTTGGAAATCACTAGCTTTTTCAAGCGCTCCCTAAATGCTCTGAAAATCGCTCTTGTGGGTTCCAGCACTAAAGTTCTAGGTTTTTTTTTTTTTTTTAGAAAGACCATTATAGGGTCTTTGAACTGCTAAAACTGCCAGAACTGCACTGAGGCATATCCCAGCAACATTTCCTCCATTCACTGCTGTATACCAAAAGGTATTGTTGAGCAATTCTAGAAAAGACAACAATGCAAAATATGTGATTTCTCTGCTGTATAATTTAATAAGATTCTGAACTGAATTTCATTTAAACATTTTAAACCGTGTAATTTTATGTTCTGAACTCTGAAAAAGGGTCTAAGCAGCATCCTGCTATCATAATCATTGCTATTATTGTTTTAATGCAAACAGCACTGCACAATTTATAAATCATACACTTAGGTTATGAAACAATTCTGACACAATGGATTAAGCATTGGATTATGAGCTAGCTGGCTTATGTTACATCCCCAAAGCAAAAGAATTGCTTTTGGTTTAACCAGCAATCAACTTTTATTATATAAGTATAGGAAAACATATTCAACACTTTTGTGTTTCCTCTTTTTAAAGCTGCCAATAGCAGTACAATTCTGAAAACATGCTAATTGCCTTTTATCCTTAGACAAAAACATATGATTAGCTGTGGGATCGAGTCACATACCTCACTGTATAGCTTGCCATTTACTTAGAAATCATAACACAATGTAAGTGTTTTTGGCCCAATGCAAAGTTGGGAATTGTGTACAAACTATTGTATTGGCAGACTTTGGGACGGGCATATAGAAAAAATGGTAGCTCCAGCATTTATTTTAACTTGTGATATTAGTGAAATAAGTAAAGTCTAGATATAATTAAATATGGATAATGTCACCCCCCCCACCCAAAAAAAAAATACATAATAATATTTGAAAATTGTTAATCTTTCCATAAGATTCTTAATCTCGCCCCTATGTGGCATGTTGGGTGCTGTGGTGCAATACTGGGTGCTGTGATGTCTCTACGGGGCATGCTAGGTGCTGTGTGGTGCAATGCTGGGTGCTGTGATGCCTCTATGGGGCATGCTGAGTGCTGTTGTGCCAAGCTGGATGCTATGGTGCCTCTATGTGGCATGCTAGGTGCTGTGTGGTGCCATGCTGGATGCTATGGTGCCTCTATGTGGCATGCTAGGTGCTGTCTGGTGCCATGCTGGATGCTATGGTGCCTCTATGGGGCATGCTGAGTGCTGTTGTGCCAAGCTGGATGCTATGGTGCCTCTATGTGGCATGCTAGGTGCTGTCTGGTGCCATGCTGGATGCTGTGGTGTCTCTATGGGGCCTGCTAGGTGCTGTGTGGTGCTATGCTGGGTGCTGTGGTGCCTCTATGTGGCATGCTAGGTGTTGTGTGCTGCAATTCTGGATGCTATGGTGCCTCTATGTGGCATGCTAGGTGCTGTGTGGTGCCATGCTGGATGCTGTGGTGTCTCTATGGGGCCTGCTAGGTGCTGTGTGGTGCAATGCTGGGTGCTGTGGTGCCTCTATGTGGCATGCTAGGTGTTGTGTGCTGCAATTCTGGGTGCTATGATGCCTCTATGGGGAATGCTGGGTACTGTTGTGCCAAGCTGGATACTATGGTGCCTCCATGGGGCATGCCAGGTGCTGTGTGGTGCCATGCTGGGTGCTGTGGTGTCTCTATGGGGCATGCTAGGTGCTGTGTGGTGCCATGCTGGGTGCTGTAGTGTCTCTATGGGGCCTGCTAGGTGTTGTGTGGTGCAATGCTGGGTGCTGTGGTGCCTCTATGTGGCATTCTAGGTGCTGTGTGGTGCCATGCTGGGTGCTGTGATGCCTCTATGGGGCATGCTGTGGGTTGTGATACTATTCTGGAAGCTGTGGTGCCTGGAGCCTCCATAGGGAGCATGCACATTGTGTGTGTCCTCACTGTTCCTCCCTCCAACCCTCCCCACCCAGCAGAGCAGCACAGCGGGAGAAGCTATTCATCTACTCCATCCGATAATCAAGTTTGGAGATATCCTCTGTAGCTGGTGATTCTCCCCCTAACATCCCAGAATCAAACACTAGCGGAAGAAGCCCAGACGCGAAGATGTCTGCAGAATCTGGAGACTAAGCGGCCAGAGGCGAGTACTGCCACCCACTTCCTGACTCTGCCCGGAGGACATCCGGGCACTCCAGAATAGATCTGGGTCACATGCCACTGATCTTTGGGGCTAGCAACACCACTGCTGACAACATACTCTGCTTTGGCAATCCTTCTTGGTGGCTGTACCTCTGAGAAGAGTCAAATGACTTTACGAATAGCCACAAAAGCTAATTAGTTAGTTAGCTAAGGTGGCCATACACTGATGAATTTTGGTGTTTGATAGATTCGATCGCGAAAATAGCGAAAACTAAAAGGTGTAGGGCGGCGGTTTATATATCATTGGAAAGTGGAGAAAGAGAGCTTAAAAATGCATCTTTCCATAGTTTCTGCACTGCTCGGAGTCCCTTTAAGAAATAATGTGATGATCATCTACAAATATGTGGACAGTCTAAAGCATGTAATGTTTGCCATATTTAGAGTAGAGAATAACCACACTCTTTGTAGGCCAGAATTTGGTTTGCTCCAGTTAAAGGAATCGGCAGGGGTACTTCAAGGTAATGAGTAGTTTAAGCTGAGCTCAAATCTAAGTTATAATAACAGTGACATGCAAATGCAGCTTCCGTATTACAGTACCAATTGTAAATACTACATATGCTGCTGGCCAGAACATGAAAATTTAGACCAGTGCTTCTGTCTGGACCACTGTTCCCTGATGTTTTTTCTACCTGTCTCAGAACCTTCTTTCCAACATGTAGGTATGAATAATTTACGATTATCCTCTAAAGGTCTATTTCCAGTTTATAAAATGAATTCCTTTGTATTTGTACAGTATCAAACATTAGGACCAGAGAGAAAGGCTACAAAAGCCCTTCTAAACGGTATTATAATACCACGAAACATAACTTTTAATCAGTAATGGATTAAAATAGCATTGAGACTGAACATGCAATAAACACCTGATACTAATTGGGAGGTAATGAGTGATTAGGGTTCTCAAAATTTGATCTACTCTTTTGCAGTATATATTAAATAAAGGCTCCATCAACCCAGTTGGTTTACCCAAAACCTATGGTTGTAGTAATTAGACCAAAAAGGTCATATTCAGTCACACTACACTATCCCCAAAGAATAGGTAAATACCCCACAATTTATACAGACTCATAACCTAATACTTAAAAATTCAACATGTTTTGCAAATTTATTATAAGGGCTTCATTATGGGAAAATAACAAGTGCAGTGCTACTTAAGTTCAAAAGTGCAGTGTGCAACAACATACAGCCCGAGTCAGAGCTGTACGCTGGGCTTTTTTAAAATACTCGTACAGTATATGATTAAACAGTCACAAGACCTTTATTGGCATTTGCTTGGTAAAACAGTACAATTAAATGCTCAAGGGGCTATTCTCTAAGTGTTCCGTAAGGAATTTTCTACATTAGCTATCTTCACATTGGTATACAAAAAGCAGTCTTACCACCTTGCTAGGGGTTGCCACAATTATTTCCCAGCTCATTTATCTGCTTACCATAACATTTGCATCAACTCAGAATTATTTACATCTCATTGACCATCGTTGTATAGCAATAAAATTCATATTTAATTTTACATGTGTTACAATCAGTGATGCTCAGCAGAGCTCGAATATTCGAGTAGCTCGAATATTCGAGCTCTTTTTCAGCTATTCGAGCTCGAATACTGAGCTCGAATAGCTGCAGCTATTCGAATGGGCTATTTGAGTGAACTCGAATAGCCCACTCACTATTCGAGCTATTCGAGCAAACAGCGCTATTCGAGCTCGAATACCGAGCTCGAATAGCGTCATAGCCCAGATTGATGTCCTTAGAGCCAATCAGAGGGCTCCCAGGCCCTCTGAGGGCAGCCGATCACAGAGGGGGACCCTGGCCAGCCCCTACCCTATAAATAGCGGCCGCCATGTTCGGTTTTTCCGTCCTTGCCTGACTTGTACAGAGAGAGATCTGCTCCTTTGTGCTTTGGCTTAGCAAGTGCTCTATAGTGGTCAATTACCTAGCGTTTTTGCTCACATACACCTGCTATATACACCTATATTGTTGTTAGCTAGATAGAGATTGTATTTTAGTTAGTAGCTTGTGTGTTACATAGAGACAGCTGCTGCTGCAGGCAAGCTTACACAGCTTTAGGCCTCAGGACCAGTGTTTCTGCTGTGTATTCTACCCTGTCTTGTCCTTTACTTACTGAGTGATTCTTGTATTTTGTAGTTATACTACTGTACTAGGGACACTCACTGTTACTGTTCATAGCTCCTGTGTGTGTGTGTGCGTGCACTGTCTGTAGTGTACAGTACATAGTATTCCTTTCTACTGAATCATCTGATTACTACTGAATCTGATTATTGTATTTTCTAGTTGTACTTACTGTACTAGGGACACTCAGTCACTGTTCATAGGCTAGCTCCTGCATGTGTGTGTGCGTGCACTGTCTGTAGTGTACACACATTCTATTTCCTTCTACTTAATCTGATTACTACTGATTATTGTATGTTCTAGTTAGTGTACTAGGGGACACACTGACTGTTCACTGTTCACACTTACTGATTACTGAATTATTGTATTTTGTATTTGTACTGTACTAGTAATCACTTAGCGATCTAATCACTTAGTGATTAGTGTCACCTCACCCACTAACCCACTCCATTAAAGTACCCCACTTTTTCACCCGCCCTTTTAAAAAACTTTTTTGTTTACGCCCAAAACATCTAAGATGTCTGGAAGTGGCAGCCAGTGCGGTTTGGGCAAGGGGAAGGGCAGCAAGGGAATCAGGAGGAGAGGGAGCAGCATTGCTGCAAGCCGTGGCCGCGCCACCATGCACAGTTCCGCAGCAGCAGCAGCTGCGTCAGTGGCTAACATTCCGCCTATAGCCACTGGCCGTGGACGCCTTGGGCGCCGCCCAGCAGGAGCATCTGCAACTCACGCTGCAGAGACACAGCAGCAGCAGCAGCGTGTAATACCTGCTCCTATTTTCCTCCAGCCGGGTCGGAAACGTCCCATTGAGGAAAAGGATGCAGCCACTGTGGTGCAACTGATGACGAAGAATGAGCAGCCCACCATCAGCTCTGCATCCGAGGCCTCCACCCTCACCACCACCACCACCCCTGTTCGCAGCAGCCGCCCAGCAGGGCCTGGGGAGGAGGCCAGTTCACCGTCAGTTGGCAATCTGTCATTCAGCAGTCTTTTGACCCCCAGGCATCATGAGTAAATTGTCTGCTGTTGTTGGCGATTTTGAGGAGGAGATGCTGATGGGCACTTTGGGGGAGGAGGGATTGGACAGCAAGACTGTGGTGACAGTCAAGCAGCCGATCCATGCATCAGGAGAGGAGTTTGGGGGGTCATCATCCCAGCAGGACATGTTTCAGGAGGGGGAGGATGATGATGATGATGACAGGGTGATAGATAAAGACTGGGTGCCGCCACCACCAGCACCTGGGGATGTCATCATCAGCAGCTCTGAGGAGGAGGAGGATGCGCTTGTGGGCCTTGCAAGGAGGCGCATCATTGCAAGCATTGGCAGCAGTAGGCAGGTCCCACAGCCTGCTGGTGTCCCAGGCTCAGCAGCAGCAGCATCTGCCAGTACCACCACCAGCCACACCCAAGCCCCCCCCCCCCCCCCCCCAACCACCACAGGGAGACAGGCAGCAGCGGCTCCAGGCCGTAGGGGGGTTTTCTTGTCACCAATCTGGCAATTTTTCACCATGCCCACAGTTGACAGTAAGTACGCCACTTGCAACCACTGTCAGCGGAAGTTGAGCAGAGGTGCAGACCCCTTAAAGTTCAGCACCAGCTCTCTGATCAACCATCTTGCTGCTAAACATTACCACCAGCATGAGGAGTTCCAGAGGCTGAAGGCCTCTGGTGCTGGCAGTGGCACCACACCCATCACTGCACAGCCTTCAGCAGCAGCAGCAGCAACAGCAACCACCCGCCCTCCTGCTCCTCCACCACCACCAGCAGGAGTGTGGAAACGCACTGCTCCTCCCCCCTCTGCAACTCCTGCCGCCGACACTGAGGCCTGTTCTGGCAGCCAGTCCTCAGTGGCCTCCTCTGCTGTCTCCGCTGATTCCCGTGCTAGCAAAAGGCAACGCCAGAGCCTTTTGAGCGAGTCCTTCCAGGGGGTGGTTAGGGCTCTGCCTCCCAGCAGCCGTCGCGTGCGGCAGCTGAACGGCTTGCTGGCACGGGCCATGTGCTCCCAACTCCTGCCGTACACGCTCGTGCAGGAGGGGAGCGACATGCGTGCGCTGCTTGCTTGTGCAGCCCCAGACTGGCAGCTCCCCAGCAGACACTTCTTCGCCCGCCAGGTCATGCCTGCACTGCACCGCTTTGTCATGGCCAATGTGGAGCGAGGGCTGGAGCACGCGGTTGTTGAAAGGGTCCACGTCACCATGGACTCCTGGAGCAGCCGCTTCAGGACAGGCCGCTACCTCTCCTTCACTGTCCACTGGGTCAGCTTGGTGGAAGGGGGTGAGGATGGGAGAGCAGCAGCGGGCACAGCAGCAGCAGCAACACAGTGGGTGGTGCCACCCCGCAGGGTCAGGGGAACTGCAGCAGGTTCCTCCGATCCTCTGCCATCCTCCGGCACACCTGGCCAAACCCCCCGCCTCAGCAGCAGCGTGAAGCCACGCCACTGCCAAGTGCTGCTTCAGTTGGTCAGCCTTGGGAAGACCAAACTGACGGCAACACATGTGTTGGCCAAACTCCAGGAGCAGGAGAGGATTTGGCTGACCCCCAGAGGCCTCAGAGTCGGAGAGGTGGTGGCCGACAATGGGGCCAATCTGGTTGCCGCAATCGACAGGGGAAACCTGACCCACATCCCCTGTCTTGCCCACGTGCTGAACCTGGTGGTGCAGAAGTTCTTGCGCACCTACCAGGGGATGGGCGAACTGCTGGAAATGGCAAGGAATGTTGTGCGTCACTTCCGGCGCTCGGCTGCAGCCTCTGCGAGCCTGAAAGACGTGCAAAAGGAGCTGGAGCTGCCACGCCATCGGCTAATCCTTGACGTTCCAACTCGCTGGAACTCCACCCTGGTGATGTTGGAGCGTCTAGTTGAACAGAAGCACGCTGTCAACCAGTACCTTGCCCTGGCCACTGTGTCCGCCGCTCAGAAAAGGGACAAGACCAGCAACATCCCGTCCATCGTCCCCGATGACGACTGGGGGCACATGCAGCAGGTGTGCTTAGTGCTGGCTCCCTTTCTGCAGGCCACTAACATGGTGAGCAGGGACCATGCTATGGTCTGCGAGTGGGTGCCCCTGGTTTGTCTGCTGAACAGGGCCCTCGATGCTTTGCTGGAACAGGGAGCGGCAGCCTTGGCCCAGCAGGAGCGGCATGCAGCTGCACAGTCCACCTCTGAGGGGGAGGAGGAGGAGGACTTGGTGGAGGTCCCTGACCTTGCTGCTGATGAGGGGGATCAGAACAGTGCAGCTGAGTTGGTGCGGGGGTGGAGAGAGGATGAGGCGGCAGAGGAGGAGGATGAGGACAGCACTGCCGTCGATGTGCCAGCACACGTGGCCCGCCTCTTCCCAATGGCAGCGCACATGCTGACGTGCCTGCGCAAGGACCCCAGGGTGATCCAGATGAAGCAGAGGGAGGACATCTGGATCAGCATGATGTTGGACCCGCGCCTCAAGGGGAAGTTGAGCCAGTTCCTGCCTCCTGCAGGAGGAGACCCAGCGCAACAAATAAGGAGCTTGCAGCAGGCTCTTGTTGAGCGCTTGGAGGAAGCCTTCCCCCAGCCTTCCACCCCCACTGTCCAGCCAGCACAGAGGCAGCAGCAGGTGCCTGCATCCAGCAGCAAGCGCCCCACAGACCTGCTGTCTCTCAGCAATGAGCTCTACAGGACTGTAGAGGCTCCAGCAGTGACTAGAGAGGAGGTGCATGCAGCAGCATCCTCCTCCGGTCACAGCCAGCACCTGACCCACATGGTGGCTGACTACATGGGGTCCTACAGCGGGCTTGACAGTGATGCCCCTGTTGATCCCATGGAGTATTGGGTCAAGCGCCTGGAGATCTGGAGCGAGCTGGCGCAGTACGCCCTGGAAGTGCTGTCCTGTCCCCCTTCCAGCGTGCTGTCGGAGCGCTGCTTCAGTGCAGCTGGTGGCGTGGTCACCGAGAAACGCTCACTTCTGTCTCACAAGTCTGTGGACAGACTGACGTTTCTCAAGATGGGGGTTTGGGAAAACAAAAAGAAGAAACCGCAGGGGTACCAGGAGCCCTTTTGGTGTATTATCTTCAGATAACTGAAAGAAGGTAAGAGTAAGTAATACTCACAAGTGTGGGTTGCTAGAAAGGCAACCACTTGTATAAGCATGTAGGGAAGTCCCGTCCCCACTCGGTCTTTAGATAGGTAGGTCGCTGCTCCTTTGATCAAAAAACTTCACTTCTGGGTAGTCGTGAAGGACCCCACGGATGGGGTTGTGAACGTAGTCTTATGAGGAGGATAGGAGGCGCCCTTGTGTTGTATTCAGTGTTCACTTGGTATAATGAGACTCCACTAGATGAAGTATTCAGACAGACAACGCGTTTCACGGCTAAAACCGCTTCCTCAGGTCAAATACAGGTGCTTTTTTTAAAAAAAAAATAAAAAAAAATAAAAAAATATATATATAAACAATCATTTACTATAGACGCTCAGTATTCCGTAAAAACCAAAAAAATAAATAAAAAATGATCCCTAAGTCACATGATAAAATTTGTTGATATAGAAAAAAGTTAAAAATTCGCAAAAGATTATATAGATTTTAACATGCTGAGCAGTTTCTTATATTTCAGTCACCAGAATAATATTAAAAAATGACATGAGTTTAAAATTGAACATTATTATATATTGCCACATGGACATGTAATAAATGAATGGTATACGTATTATCAGGTCACATTTTTTATCACCATATCCCTCATTCTCAGCAGGGCCGGGCCGAGGCATAGGCTGGAGAGGCTCCAGCCTCAGGGCGCAGTGTAGGAGGGGGCGCACAATTCATTCAGCTGTCATTCCTAATTGTGTTTGAAGCAGAAAGAAATAAGAAAAGGGGATACACAGCAGTGACTGCAAGCCAGATAACTAGATATTAAGGTGTTGGGGAGGTTGTGGGCCCTGTGGCACCTCTTAGTGTAATAGCAATCCGTGTGTGACAGCTGAGGTGGGAGGCATGGAGGGGCGCACTTTGTAGGCTCAGCCTTGGGTGCTGGAGGACCTTGTCCCGCCTCTGATTCTCAGTATCCATTATCACTCTAGCTATATACCATTACATGGTCCTTTCTCTTGACCCTCCTACACCCCATTCTTTTGTATCTTTTGCCCTTTCAATGTTTATTTCTATATATATTTACATGAGTTTTACTATAAAGGATAGTTGGATTATAGATGTTCTGACCTTGTCAATAATACATATACCATTCATTTATTACATGTCCATGTGGCAATATATAATAATGTTCAATTTTAAACTCATGTCATTTTTTAATATTATTCTGGTGACTGAAATATAAGAAACTGCTCAGCATGTTAAAACCTATATAATCTTTTGAGAATTTTTAACTTTTTTCTATATCAACAAATTTTATCATGTGACTTAGGGATCATTTTTTATTTATTTTTTTGTTTTTTACGGAATACTGAGCGTCTATAGTAAATTATTGTTTATATATATTTTTTTTTATTTAAAAAAAAAAAAAAAAAGCACCTGTATTTGACCTGAGGAAGCGGTTTGAGCCGTGAAACGCGTTGCCTGTAGTGCAAATAAAACTTCTGAATACTTCATCTAGTGGAGTCTCATTATACCAAGTGAACACTGAATACAACACAAGGGCGCCTCCTATCCTCCTCATAAGACTACGTTTCTCAAGATGAACCAGGCGTGGGTGGAAGGCGAGTTCCTGGCCCCTGTTGTCGGCGAGAGGGGGACATGAACTGGCTGCCGGAACCATCGTTAATATGCCTTACCACCCTTTACCACCTCCTGGCTCCTGCTCACTACTAAGCCAGCCTGGTTCAGTTTGACTATTACGTCGCCTGTAGCCACACATTTTACACCTACAGTGGGCTGCTGTGTACTGCCCTTCTGCTGTCTGTCTGTGTTTCCCACTGCCAGGGTACACAGATTTTACCTTCTGCTGCCACTCTGCCACCAGCTATTACGTCCAACAATAGCTATATGTGTAATTTGCTGTAAAATAAATAAATAAATAAATAAACCATTTAAACAAACAAAAAAAAAAAGGTTTAATTTTTCTGAGGTGCCCGGGTTGAAAACTGTGTTGTCCCAGCTGTGTATTGGACATGATGTGGGCTGCACGACCGCTGTCTGGGACCTCCTGCTGTGTTTATTTACAGCCCTGGTATCACCGCTAGGTACCAGGGCTATTATGTCACGCTGCCTACCTACCTGCTGCCAGACTCACACTACTCCTCCATTCCTCCTGCTGCTGCTGCTGTCTGTCTGTGTTTCCCACTGCCAGGGTACACAGATTTACCTTCTGCTGCCACTCTGCCACCAGCTATTACGTCCAACAATAGCTATATGTGTAATTTGCTGTAAAAAAAAAAAAAAATAAACCATTAAAAAAAAAAAAGGTTTAATTTTTCTGAGGTGTCCGGGTTGAAAACTGTGTTGTCCCAGTTGTGTATTGGATACGATGTGGGCTTCACGACCGCTGTCTGGAACCTCATGCTGTGTATTTACGGCCTGCTACCACCGCTAGGTACCACAGCCTATTATGTCTCGCTGCCTGCCTCATTGACTGCCTGCTGCCACACAATCATCCTCCTCCTCCTGCTGCTGCTGAATTTACCTCCTGCTGTCTGTGTGTTTCCACTGCCAGGGAGCACATACAATGGCGCTTCCACCATGCGCCACCAGCTATTTATTATGCTCAAAAATAGCTGCATTTCTTTAAAAAAAAAAGAATAGAAGAGAAATAAGTGAAGAAGAAGAAGACGATATAGAAGAAGAAGAAGATATAGAAAAAGAAGAAGAAGAAGAAGGAGAAGAAGAAGAAGATATATAAAAAGAAGAAAAAGAAGAAGATGATGAAGAAGAAGAAGATGAAGAAGAAGAAGATGAAGAAGAAGATGATGAAGAAGAAGATGAAGAAGATGAAGAAGAAGAAGAAGAAGGAGGAGAAGAAGAAGAAGAAGAAGAAGGAGAAGGAGATGAAGAAGAAGAAGAAGAAGAAGAAGAAGAAGAAGAAGAAGAAGAAGAAGTATACAGTACTGAACAGAATTTTGGACACAACTTCTCTTTCCACCTTTTTTTTTTTTTTTAAAGGAACATCCCCACATAATCACTTGCTGTTGTTACTTGGAAAAAAAGATGTTTCTTGCATCATTCACCCCCAAAACAAGTGTTGGAAGCTATTTAAGGCCAATTCGAATAGTCAGCTCGAATAATGAGCTCGAATACCGACTCGAATAGTGAGCTCGAATTTCGAGGTCGAATCGAATAGTAAAAAATATTCGACTCGAATATTCGACCAACCTCGAATAATTTACTATTCGAATTCGACCTAACTCGAATAATAAAAAGGGGTATCCGAGCATCCCTGGTTACAATCATTCAACTATCAATTAGGTTCTTTCCTCTAATATTCCGTATTTATCTTGTTCCTGTAAAACGGATGTTTTAAAATGTTCTGTTTTTGCATGTTTCAGTCCAAAACAGAGGTTTTAAAAAAGTCAGTTTTGTGGGATAGATGAATGGAATACACCCATGAGTGCCACGAGAGGGCACGCATGTACATGTGCATGCAGACAGCCACTTTCCCCTGCCAATGGGCTGGCAGAAAGTGGTTAAACTTATAATCACATCCCCTTTACTTGCTGGCCTAATAGCTAGTTGTATGATATTCTGAAATTGTTTAATAGTTCTTTTATCTTCAGTTAACTTATATCTAATTAGTCTTATACAGTGGCTTGCAAAAGTATTCGGCCCCCTTGAAGTTTTCCACATTTTGTCACATTACTGCCACAAACATGAAACAATGTTATTGGAATTCCATGGAATTCCATGTGAAAGACCAATACAAAGTGGTGTACACGTGAGAAGTGGAACGAAAATCATACGTTATTCCAAACATTTTTTACAAATCAATAAGTGCAAAGTGGGGTGTGTGTAATTATTCATCCCCCTGAGTAAATACTTTGTAGAACCACCTTTTGCTGCAATTGCAGCTGCCATTCTTTTAGGGTATGTCTCTACCAGCTTTGCACATCTAGAGACTGAAATCCTTGCCCATTCTTCTTTGCAAAACAGCTCCAGCTCAGTCAGATTAGATGGACAGAGTTTGTGAACAGTAGTTTTCAGATCTTGCCACAGATTCTCGATTGGATTTAGATCTGGACTTTGTCTGGGCCATTCTAACACATGGATATGTTTTGTTTTAAACCATTCCATTGTTGCCCTGGCTTTATGTTTAGGGTTGTTGTCTTGCTGGAAGGTTAACCTCCGCCCCAGTCTCAAGTCTTTTGCAGACTCCAAGATTGCCCTGTATTTGGCTCCATCCATCTTCCCATCAACTCTGGCCAGCTTCCCTGTCCCTGCTGAAGAGAAGCAACCCCAGAGCATGATGCTGCCGCCACCATATTTGACAGTCGGGATGGTGTGTTCTGAGTGATGTGCAGTGTTAGTTTTCTGCCACACATAGCGTTTTGCATTTTGGCCCAAAAGTTCAATTTTGGTCTCATCCGACCAGAGCACCTTCTTCCACATGTTTGCTATGTCCCCCACATGGCTTGTGACAAACTGCAAACTGGACTTCTTATGTTTTTCTGTTAACAATGGCTTTCTTCTAGTCACTCTTTCATAAGAGCCAACTTTGTGCAGTACATGACTAATAGTTGTCCTATGGACAGATTCCCCCACTTGAGCTGTAGATCTCTGCAGTTCGCCCAGAGTCACCATGGGCCTCTTGACTGCATTTCTGATCAGCGCTCTCCTTGTTCGGCCTGTGGGTTTAGGTAGACGGCCTTGTCTTGGTAGGTTTACAGTTGTGCCATACTCCTTCCATTTCTGAATGATCGCTTGAACAGTGCTCCGTGGGATGTTAAAGGCTTTGTAAATCTTTTTGTAGCGTAAGCCTGCTTTAAATTTCTCAATAGCTTTATCGCTGACCTGTCTGGTGTGTTCTTTGGACTTCATGGTGTTGTTGCTCCCAATATTCTCTTAGACAACCTCTGAGGCCATCACAGAGCAGCTGTATTTGTACTGACATTAGATTACACACAGGTGCACTCTATTTAGTCATTAGCACTCATCAGGCAATGTCTATGGGCAACTGACTGCACTCAGGCCAAAGGGGGCCGAATAATTACCCACACCCCACTTTGCAGTTATTTATTTGTAAAAAAGGTTTGGAATGATGTATGATTTTCGTTACACTTCTCACGTGTACACCACTTTGTATTGTTCTTTCATGTGGAATTCCAATAAAATTAATTCATGTTTGTGGCAGTAATGTGACAAAATGTGGAAAACTTCAAGGGGGCTGAATACTTTTGCAACCCACTGTATATGAAATGTCTTTTCATTCAATTTTTTTTACTCTGTAACCATAATTTAAGAGTAAATCAAGTTTTTTTTTATGTCATCTCTATGTTTATATTCATGTGTTGATTCATTCTCATTTAATTGCTGCACTGGACCCCTTTTCAAGAATATTTTAGAATCATAATTTTCTCTTAAATGTTCTCATAAGTCTCTTACAATCAGTATATGTAATAAATGTATTCAACCATATAGATAGGTGAATATTAAAACTTTTTATACTTATTTGATTTATATTATAATATCTAGGAATATATATATATATATATATATATATATATATATATATATATATATATATATATATATATATATATATATATACACACACACACACACGGTGGGATGCAAAAGTTTGAGCAACCTTGTAAATCGTCATGATTTTCGTGTATAAATCGTTGGTTGTTATGATAAAAAATGTCAGTTAAATATATCATATAGGAGACACACACAGTGATATTTGAGAAGTGAAATTAAGTTTATTGGATTTACAAAAAGTGTGCAATAATTATTTAAACATATTAGGCAGGTGCATACATTTGGGCACTGTTGTCCTTTTACTGATTTCAAAGCCTTTAGAACAAATATTGGAACTCAAATTGGCTTGGTAAGCTCAGTGACCCCTGACCTACATACACAGGTGAATCCAATTATGAGAAAGAATATTTAAGGTGGTCAATTGTAAGTTTCCTTCCTCTTTTAATTTTCTCTGAAGAATAGCAACATGGGGGTCTCAAATCAACTCTCAAATGACCTGAAGACAAAGATTGTTCACAATCATGGTTTAGGGGAAGCATACAGAAAGCGGTCTCAGAGATTTCAGCTGTCTGTTTCCACAGTTAGGAACACATTGGGGAAATGGAAGACCACAGGCTCAGTTCAAGTTAAGGCTCGAAGTGGCGGACCAAGAAAAATCTTGGATAGACAGAAGCGACGAATGGTGAGAACAGTCAGAGTCAACCCACAGACCAGCGCCAAAGACCTACAACATCATCTTGCTGCAGATGAAGTCACTGTGCATCGTTCAACCATTCAGCGCACTTTACACAAGGAGATGCAGTATGCGAGAGTTATGCAGAGGAAGCCTTTTCTCCGCCAACAGCACAAACAGAGCCGCTTGAGGTATGCTAAAGCACATTTGGAGAAGCAAGCATCATTTTGGAATAAGGTGATGTGGACTGATGAAACTAAAATTGAGTTATTTGGGCATAACAAGGGATGTTATGCTTGGAGGAAAAAGAATGCAGCATTCAAAGAAAAACACCTGCTACCTACAGTAAAATATGGTGGTGATTCCATCATGCTGTGCGGCTGTGTAACCAGTGCAGGGACTGGGTGGGAATCTTGTCAAAGTTTAGGGATGCATAGATTCCACTCGGTATCAGCAGATTCTGGAGACCAATACCCAGGAATCAGTGACAAAGCTGAAGATGCGCCAAAGCTTGCTCCTTCAACAAGACAACGACCCTAAACACTGCTCAAAATCGACTAAGTAATTCATGCAGAGGAACAAGTACAACGTTCTGGAATGGCCATCTCAGTCCCCAGACCTGAATATAATTGAAAATCTGTGGTGTGAGTTAAAGAGAGCTGTTCATGCTCGGAAGCCATCAAACCTGAATAAACTAGAGATGTTTTGTAAAGAGGAATGGTCCAAAATACAGACTCTTATTGGAACCTACAGGAAGTGTTTAGAGCCTGTAATTTATGCAAAAGGAGGATCTACTAAATATTAATTCATTTATTTTTTGTGGTGCCAAGATTTATGCACCTGCCTAATTTTGTTTAAACAATTATTGCGCACTTTCTGTAAATCCAAAAAATTTAATTTCACTTCTCAAATATCACTGTGTGTGTCTCATATATGATATATTCAACTGACATTTTTTATCGTAATAGCCAACGATTTATGCAGGAAAATCATGACGGCTTACAAGGTTGCTCAAACTTTTGCATCCCACTGTATATACATACATATACTGTATATATATATATATATATATATATATATACAGGGTCTTCTCAAAAAATTAGCATATTGTGATAAAGTTCATTATTTTCTGTAATGTACTGATAAACATTAGACTTTCATATATTTTAGATTCAAATACACACAACTGAAGTAGTTCAAGACTTTTATTGTTTTAATATTGATGATTTTGGCATACAGCTCATGAAAACCCAAATTTCCTATCTCAAAAAATTAGCATATTTGATCCAACCAATAAAAGAAAAGTGTTTTTCAAACAAAAAAAGTCAACCTTCAAATAATTATGTTCAATTATGCACTCAATACTTGGTCGGGAATCCTTTTGCAGAAATTACTGCTTCAATGCGTCGTGGCATGGAGGCAATCAGCCTGTGGCACTGCTCAGGTGTTATGGAGGCCCAGGATGCTTCGATAGCGGCCTTAAGCTCATCCAGAGTGTTGGGTCTTGCGTCTCTCAACTTTCTCTTTCCAATATCCCACATATTCTCTATGGGGTTCAGGTCAGGAGAGTTGGCAGGCCAATTGAGTACAGTAATACCATGGTCAGTAAACCATTTACCAGTGGTTTTGGCACTGTGAGCAGGTGCCAGGTCGTGCTGAAAAATGAAATCTTCATCTCCATAAAGCTTTTCAGCAGATGGAAGCATGAAGTGCTCCAAAATCTCCTGATAGCTAGCTGCATTGACCCTGCCCTTGATAAAACACAGTGGATCAACACCAGCAGCTGGCATGGCACCCCAGACCATCACTGACTGTGGGTACTTGACACTGGACTTCAGGCATTTTGGCATTTCCCTCTCCCCAGTCTTCCTCCAGACTCTGGCACCTTGATTTCTGAATTACATGTAAAAGTTGCTTTCATCTGAAAAAAGTACTTTGGACCACTGAGCAACAGTCCAGTGCTGCTTCTCTGTAGCCCAGGTCACTCGCTTCTGCCGCTGTTTCTGGTTCAAAAGTGGGTTCATGCTTCCATCTGCTGAAAAGCTTTATGGAGATGAAGATTTCATTTTTCAGCACGACTGTGAACCTGCTCACAGTGCCAAAACCACTGGTAAATGGTTTACTAACCATGGTATTACTGTGCTCAATTGGCCTGCCAACTCTCCTGACCTGAACCCCATAGAGAATCTGTGGGATATTGTGAAGAGAAAGTTGAGAGACACAAGACCCAACACTCTGGATGAGCTTAAGGCCACTATCGAAGCATCCTGGGCCTCCATAACACCTGAGCAGTGCCACAGGCTGATTACCTCCATGCCACGCCGCATTGAAGCAGTCATTTCTGCAAAAGGATTCCCGACTAAGTATTGAGTGCATAACTGAACATAATTATTTGAAGGTTGACTTTTTTTTGTTTGAAAAACACTTTTCTTTTATTGGTCGGATCAAATATGCTAATTTTTTGAGATAGGAAATTTGGGTTTTCGTGAGCTGTATGCCAAAATCATCAATAATAAAACAATAAAAGGCTTGAACTACTTCAGTTGTGTGTATTTGAATCTAAAATATATGAAAGTCTAATGTTTATGAGTACATTACAGAAAATAATGAACTTTATCACAATATGCTAATTTTTTGAGAAGACCCTGTATATACAACACTCACTATCTGTTGAAATCTAAATAGTTTTTTGTTATATATATATTTTTTTAATCAGTATGTTCTCACCCCCACATAAACTCCCGGCGTTCTTCCTCTTTTGTACTTCTCTAAAAATGTTTAGCTACATTGGTATAACAACTAGAGTTATTTTACATTTGTGTTTTCCTTTTCCCACTCTGTCTGTGATTACCTTTATTATCGTGTAGTGGTTGAAACCGATTAAAAACAAGTACCTGCTGGTATTGCCTAAAGTGTTGATAAGTAAAGTGGTAATTTTGTTGTCTTCCATAATTACCTATATTTATCAGTTTATTGGCAGATTTGTAATACCTGGGGACCGTCTTGCTTTAACTGTGTGTATCTGGATTACCAACTGTTTTCTCCTTTTGGGCATAAGCCTCACTTTGTACACTTCTTGAATAAATGTTCAAGCTCTCTTTTTATCCTCTTTATTTTGTCTTTGCCTCATCACTTTGTATATTCACTGTATTTCTTACAGTTTTGTATATTTCCTATCAATTATTTCCTGTTCCACTATTTCTAATCTGACCGTCATACTTTTACTCCAGAATTGTACTTTATGTTCACAAATGGGCAGAGCCTGGTCACGAACCATCTGATGTCACTACGCGTTTCGGTGTTATAACCATGCCTTCTTCAGGTGACGTGACGGCATGACGGCTAAGAACTTATAGTCTACCACCCATTAGACAATTAAGCCAGTGGGCGGAGCTATGAACAAAAATAGTTTCAACTTAAACTGAATATTTAAAAGCAAAACTTATTTTAAAAAATGGTGGAAGCCTTTATTAATACTTAAAATATAATATGCTAAAATATATAACTAGTTGCTGTCTGTCTTTGTATTTAGTGACAGCTAATTATCATGCATCCTCCCCTCATTAGCATATGTATGGGCTAACTCACAGTTGCCCGCTGCGGCTAAAAGACAATAAGCCAGCGGAGTCCAGGGGAGGAACACCTAACAGTGGATGCTGTTAGAAATCATGAACAAATCAATATTTAAAAAACATATACCACTAGACCTGATTACAAAATAGGTAAAATGGACTCCAAAGTGTCCAAACAGAGTAGATGCGGGCATGGGCACAAGTGTGCTTGTAAAGGATACCACGCAACAGAGGAAAATATAATACTGACTATAAACAACCCGGCCTTAAATTGACATAAAATTGCATAAATTTGCAATTGCGAGGTGAAGAAGGTGAAAGGCCATTAATTCACTGAGGGCCCGCTAGAAAGCTTAAGACACTGTTACAACAATAAAAAGCCTCAGTTAAGCCATAACTGTAAAATCACTCCTAATTAAAACAAAATTAAATGGCTAAACAATTTTGATTTGTCTTATGAATCGCATACGTAATGTTACATAAATATATTGAGAAATATAATTTTGTGCACAGGTGCATGTGCATCGTGGATCGGAGGGACAAAAATAATAAAATTAATGGGGGGGAAAGATGGAAAAATGGGGGGGTAAAGGATGGGGGGGGAGGGTTTTGGGGGCAAAAAAACAGAGGGAGAGGAGGGAGAACAGAAGGAACAAGGGAGGGGGAAGCTAAAATAATAAGTATAGGTAGCCAGATACCCCCTCAGTATGGATAGTCACACGATTCTCCTAGTAGGGGTAACCAGATCCAAATTTCTCCCAGCCAGTGTCTCACAGGTGGGTCACATGATAAGTAACCCTAGCTGTTGCCATGGAGAACAGACACAAAGAAGCACCGAGAAGAACCTGCACTGAACATGAGGCATGGGAACCTGGAGAGGTAATAGACACTTTACTCCTCTCTGCTCCCACTCTGCGAATCACATATTTTTTGCTGCTGGGTAATGCCACAACGTGTCAATCTAACAAGATTCACGTCTGAGCATAGCTGTGGCCATGCTCTGGTATAACTCGGTGATAAAACTAAGGCAAATTAGCTCAGCAATGACCTTTGTCTTTCAAAAAGTCTCGTTCTCAATAGTAGTATTGTGGACATGACAGACTCATGTTTCCTTCTTGTTGTTAAAAGACAGACTTCAGATATTCTTTCTGGTTAGGTTGCCTAATGACAACAAAATGTAGGTGTAACCACACTGTAAATTCAGTTATGACAACAACCCTCATCATACCTCTCAAGTAAGACCTGGAGGAGGGAAGAATTCCACTTGGACATTGCTGCCCCTAAAATGCCCTTTGTGCGTAATCTATCATCCTGGGCCAGAGATTGCTGAATGACTTTTAAGATGGTGAAAGTTCTTGTTATTTAGTATTTATATAGTGCTGACAACTTCCATAGCTCTGTACAGAGTATATTATCATGTTACTTAACTGTCCCTCAGGGAGGCTGACAATCTAGTGTATGTATGCCTAGGGCCAATTTTACAGAAAAGCCAATTAACTTATCTGTATGGGGGAGGAAACGGGAGTGCCCGGAGGAAACCCACACAGAGACGGAGAGAACATACAAACTCCGTGCAGATAGTGCCCTGGCTGGAATTCAAGACAGGTACCTAGCACTGCCAGGCAAGAGAGCTAACCACTATGCCACCATGCTGCCCATGACAATAAATCTTTAGTCCTTTCCTGACAGTATAGTTCGATTCTACTACTTGTTTTTTTTATGTATTCTTTCTTGGCCTTTTTGGCAGCATACATCATCATTCAGGCCTAGCGACAGTTCAGGACCATAGGGGAAAGGTATGCCCTCAGCTACTTAGGCACTGACTTTGCAGGCTGGGAGAGAAGTTGCTCCTAACAGGCCCAAGCTTCCAGAACAACCTTTGTAGCAACTTCTCAACCTTAAAGTGTAGAAAAACAATGCCCTATTTAGATAATTACCTCAGTAGAGGGAAGCCTCTGCATAATTCAGAGGCTTCCCCATCCCCCTCCAAATTGTCGTTCCAGTGCTAGGACCCTCCAAATCTCAACACCAAGGGTTTGTCAAAGAGTGTGCATGGCCATTCTCGGGTCATAGTAGCACGAAAATGCTCGGGTTTGTGTTTTTACTCCAAGCCCAAGCGTCTCCATACTTCTGTGCAGTCACGAGGCATCCTGCGCTTGTGCGGTGTGGCCATGCTCATTCATGGATGGGAGTGTGGCCACAATGTAGCATGAAATCTCAGCTTTCTTTACTTTTACTGATGTTTTCATCACAATTTGACAGCCCATATGGTGACAGCAATGTTTATTTCCTTGAAGACAAAAACAGTTGCCGGGCAAACCTGCTAATCTCATTGGTGTCAGTAGAGCCTGGATCACACACCTGAAAAGAGCATGCAGCAAATCCAATCAGACTTCAATCGCAGCATCTGATCTGCATTTTAGTTCAGGGTGTATGGCTAAAAGTATTAGAGTCAGATGATCAGCAGGACAGCCGGGCAATTTGCATTGTTTCAGAGGAAATAAATATGTCAGCTTCTATATCCTTCTCACGGAATATGTTGGCGCTTTATAAATTAATAATAATAATAACTCAGGTGTCTCATAATAGTATAAAATTATAAACACAGCAAACATATAGATTTGTACATATTTTACATAAATTCCCATTTTAGAATAAATAACTGTTGCTATATACAGGATTTTAGAAGGACCCACGGTGCCATTGTTTGCAATTCAAGTTCGGCTCGCACACCAGTATCAATAATCAAGCAGTTTTATTGTATGCACAACCTGATAATTGTTTCGGGGCCATGGAGGGTCAGATAAAGTCAGACATACAGACAAACTTGTATGTCTGCACTTTATCTGATGAAGGGGACCCTCCGTGGCCCCGAAACACTTGTCATGTTGTGCATACAATAAAACTGCTTGCTTATTGATACTGGTGTGCCAGCCGAACTTGAATTGCTGATACTGGACTGATGTTGCTTCTGCATCAAGGCTGAGCACCCAAACACCCACGGCAAGGTGTGCCTATCCATAACCAGATATTGCATGGTGCCATTGTTTGGTTCAGAATAATTTGAATGCCACACTCAAAGTGGACTTGAACTCAGAACTTCCTCTCTGCTCTAAAAGATACGCAACAGAATAATAACCTTTAAAGAAAAACATTTCTTACAGCTGATACAAATCCTGAAACAAAAAAATCTGCACTGTTTCCACTTCCTGCTTTCATGGAAGCAGACATGTTGTTAACATCCTGTGCTTTCAAATTAGCTTATCTGCCTTATCTGCTGTGGCAGGCAGGTGAAACAGGGGAGAGATCAAATTACAACTTGTGATTAGTGATGGGCCGAATATCAAATTTTGGGTTCGTGAATTTTGAATGCGAGTTTCTGCAAAAAAATTGTGAATATGCGAATTGCATGAATCTCCATAGACTTCAATGAGCAGGAGAATTTTAAAACCTACAAAGACTGTTTCTGGCCACAAAAGTGATGGAAAAGTTTTTTCAAGGGGCCTAACACCTGGATGGGGGCATCCCGGAGGGGGATCGATGGCAAAAGTCCCACCAAAAATTACATAGTTGACGCAGAGTCGTGTTTTAATTGCTAAAGGGCAAAAATCACAATACATTCCTAAATTGGTGGAATAAAGTGCTTTAAAACATCGGGTGTGTGTACATGTTGATCAGGCTTCACACTGACAGACGAAATGCAGCATGTAACGCGCCACAGTCCGCAAACAACCACAAACACCTTTAGTGATTATGTCAGGTAAACATATCTTTGCACTGCATAGCGTTTCCAGACACTTTGGCACACATCATGAAAAAAATCCCCAATTGTTCCGTATCACGTTTATTGAAGCCATTTCACCACACATCCCAAACACGTTTGAAGCCTTGCGCCAGAGGGAGATCTATTGGATCAGTATTCTTAAAAGTCTGGTCCCCAATGGCCTTAATGAGGTTTTGGAAAAGGCTTTTTAAATACCTAAAATTGATAATGTGTTATGCTCTAAAACATTCGATTCTTTGCGCCATATATGGCTTTTAATTGATAATGAAAAAATGTCTTTTAGTCTTGTCCTCTCTTTTATCGATTTTAACCATCCTTTTTATTGTGGTATATAGGCCAGTATTCGTTGGGTCTCTATACACATACACCTATTTATGTATGCCGTGTCATGTGTGTGTATATATATTTATATCTTATGTAAATTGTCTTGTATGTACACTGTTTTATTATGTATAAGATGTATGTTTATGGTTTGGTACTCCCCGCTTTAAGGGAGTGTTAGCGTACGCATTTAATATCTTATTCATGTTTTTTTACACTCATTTCCCCTCCCACATACTCCCCCCGGTCCTAATGTTGTATTTTTATACTGCCCTAAACCCCCCCCCCCCCGGTCGCCCTTATACTTCCATATACTTTCCAACAGTTTACTATATGGTATATAATTTCTACACTAATCACTCTGGTCAGTTCGGATTTGTGATGTTATTGGCACCCTGTTATGCCCCATGCAACCTAACAGCTACCCAGACGCATTTATGTCATTTTCGCCACTGTTTTATATGCCCCATAGCCGCACAGGCGTCTGATATGTACGCTTTTGACTGCCCCATCACCGCATACTAGCACTACGTACCCTCTTCTACTATGGCCGCTACTTCCCTGACGCATGCGTATGTGCGTCTGTATGGACGCTTCTGACCGACCGCTTGCCGCTCAAGAATACACTGTTCCCTTATCCATCATGGCGCCCACGGCCTCCTACGCATGCACGCCCTACGTCACTTCCGTCTAGCGTACCGGAAGTAACTCAGCACCACACGGAGACGGCGTTCTCCGCGAATACATCCTATATGTAGGGCTCAGGACGCCTCATTCCGCATTGAGGCGCTAAATGTATACCAGACCCCGAGTTGGTAAGTTCCCTTTACATTATTCCGCATAGAACCACGTTTCTCCTTACAAGTTTATGATATAGAAGTAACACTTTGTACACTTGACTTATGAGTCAGGCCAGAGTGTTCGCTTCATCAGATTGTATTTCCTTCCTAATATACTCTTATAACAAAGCGACAGTTTTGATTGATTTTTAATGAACCATGGTTTTTTATTGAATGAAGTTTTTAGATATGATACATGGTTGCACTGTAATTTGCACTTTTGCCTTGTTAAAGCACTGACGACTTTGCTAGAATTTGTATATCTAATTACAAGCATTCGGGGTTCCTTTTTTGATATATTGTATTGTTCTGTATTTTTATAGCTTGTACTCCTGTCTAATTGCCTGAGGAAGCGGGATAATCCCGTGAAACGCGTAGCACCTGGGAGTACCATTAAATTGTTTTTGTTCTTACTGAACATTGAAAGTTCTGTTGGTTTCTGGTTCTTTATGGGTGGCGAGTTGTGACTATAGTCTCCCCCCATTTTTATATTCATTATGCTTTTACTCTTTTGGCGCCTCTGGTCCGTATCCTCCTAACAAAGTGATCCACCTACGGTGGCAAGGATCTTTCCTGCATTTCTTCTACAGAGAGCGACATCTTATACCTGAGTGGGGTCAGGTTCTAATTCTCCCCACCTGCATATGGAGTGGTTGCCTAGGGGCAACCCATGTTTGTGAGTATAACTATTTTTAAATTAAATATTTGAATTTCTTGAAAATACCACACAATTTTGGGCTCTCTGTCTTTTGTTTTTGTTGTTTAAGTGCATGTCTTTGTTTTTACTAGTTGACACCTACAGGACATAAATGTTAGCCCTCTCTGTGGCAATCTTAGTGTAGTGGTGTGTAGTGGCCACCGTGCTTGTGCACACAATTGTGGGAGTGCAGATGATCGCGGTTTTCCAGCCTCTATGGTCAGGCTGAGATAGTTCAATGAGTTAAGTGATCAAAAAAAACCCACTGATTCTGCACTGAGGCCTTATGCAGGGGGCAGTAGGGGATACTAAATGCCAATAGTGGTGTGAAGGATTATTGGGTTGTGGTCGGTGCACTACTAGGACCAGCAGACCTGTCTCCTACAGCACTGAGGTTTTACACAGGGGCCAGTGGATACTAGATGCCAGTAGTGGTGTGAAGGGTTATTGGATTATGGTCGGTGCAGTACTAGGACCAGCAGACCTGTCTCCAAAAGCTAACTTGTGCACTGGCCACAGAAGAGCAATACAATAGCAAGAAAAACAATGTATAAGGAGGGCTTAGCTGTTCAGGACAATGTGGTAATTTAAACACAGATTATCCTTGAAAGAGGGAAAAAAGATAAAATAAATAACTTTTAATGAAATATCAAAGACCCTTGGGTTGTTAATGTAGGGGGTGTATTTTTGTATGTATCAGTGCTGTGAGAAGAGTGAATTTATCCCTTGCAATGTAAGCTGAGGATATTACCATTCATTTGTATCACCTTCCACTGTTTTATCACCAAACTAGTATGTGTTAGCAGTGCTACTACATTTTTATATTTTATATTTCAATAAAAGTTATGTTTCATTTATTTATGTTTTCCTCTTTCAAGGCTAATCTGTGTTTAAATAAATCAGATGTGTGTTCTGTCAGGACATGTGGTAGCAGCAAGAATCTGCACTGAGAGGACACAGAACACAGGCCCACCTAACTCTCTCCCTGTCAGAAACACACTGTCCCTGCTCTCAATAACACCGCAGTCTTAGAAGGAGTCTAAGATGGCTGCCATCCTGGTGTTTTTATAGGGGGGTCCAGGAGGGGGTGGTAGCTGATTGGCTGGCATGTTTCTGGTGACTGTGTGGTAAGGGGTCAACGTTTAGCTCAATAATGATGTATAGTGGGCAAATCAAATCCACCATGTATTCGCCTTAGGAGGCCAATGCGAATATGCGATCTTTGCGGCAAATTATTCACCTGGTGAATACTTCGCCCATCTCTACTTGTGATTAGATACAAATGAGGGGGAATCATACAGGCTAAACTCTCATATACATACAAACATACAGGGTGCATTTCTCTATGTTTTCCTTTCCTGTGCAAGAGTTCAGGTCCACTTTAATTTGTTTTAAAAGTACTTTCTAAAATATTTATCTTATGTAAACCTAAATTTATTAAATTAAATTACGCAGTTTAACTTAAACCAGATACAGTTTATCTTCTTGTAAATATTTGCACCATATTTGGAACAGCTATTACGTTCAGAAGCCACTTTTGCATCTTGTTTTACTTTCTACATTTTATCATTTTATATTTTCATTATTCCGTTAATACCAAGTATGTTTTTCCTACATAAACCAAGTATAAACTGAAGTACCAAGTATAAACTCAAGGCTTACATTAGATCCAGAGTCTAGGAAATGCTGAGCAGTTTAAGTTTTGTTTCCATACAATATTGGAATAACTACCAGCTAGACATGTTATCCTCTTTAAACACTTCTAGCAATGTAAACATTCCAAAAATGCCTCTATGCTTTCTTGTAGTACCAATGGAAACGATTTCCAGCATTCCACTAGTTCTGAACATGGTAAAGTTTATCATCAAAGGACAGTATAGTCATGTTAACCAGTTATGTGCAACAGATGGACAAAGCTGGCGTTAACAGCAACAGTTTTTTACATTTAGTTTTGTATAGCTAAAGCTAAATTACTGGAATTAGGGGGTTCATTTTCATCTTAATATTAGATATTTTCAGGCTAGAGAAAATGATTAACTAACAATCTATCACATCAGCTGATCACTGCACTAATAAATAAGGGGATGGCTTCTTATTGCCAATTGTTACCAGCAAAAATGTTCAGCCCTCAATCTGATGGATCTGAGGGAACAAACACCATTCATTTGTTCAGGACTGGCGCTACCACAGAGGCAAAGAAGGCAATTGCCCCAGAGCATGTAGAGGCCCCCAAGGTTTCTCCCCCAAACTTATTTTTGGCTGCAAAACTCTGCAGAGGCCCCAGGGATAACAATTAAGTTAAAGGGTGATGGGGCAGCAGCCGGCTCAGGGGCATGGGTTGGAAATTGGGCTGCAACAAATGGCCCATAATGCCATTTGTTTGGTTGGGGTTGAGGCGTGTCCGTTGGGCGGCACCCGGGTTAATTTTGCCCCAGTGCCTCATTGTTATTTAAACCGGTTGCCATGTAATGCAACTGAAAATTAATATTTAAAAGACAAACAGGAGCCACAGTTTCTGGACAAGATAGCAGGACCTCTTTTAGTCAGAATTTAGCCTAAAATTGGAAGAAACCAGCAGCAGAAGTTGTTTTGGACAAAATATAGTCAGGATCCCCACTTAGTATCGAATTGTCAGAAAGACATCAACAGCAACAGAACTTTTGAATAAGATATAACAAGACCACCTTTAGGGGACAGCTTAGTATAGAACTGGTACAAAAAAATCAACAATAGCAGTTTATAAGTGCAACATGTAGCAAAAGTATACTGGCAGCAGCAAAGTGCACTGTGGCCCTTGCCCCAAACATGCAAAGTGGTTCATTTCACTGAGCATTGAGTGCCGAAGCTGGGCATAGCTAAGCTATGCTGTGTGCCCTGCGTAAGGGTAATTCGGGGCTCTGGTGATCTCCAGACCCCGAATTACATCTCCTTCTGAGGTGCTACAACTTGGAGGGAGAATAGTATTTAACGCTGCTGGGGAGTTAAGTGGCAGCAGGGAGAGCTGTCATTCGGCTCGCCCTGCACCGAGCTGCACGACACCCAGATACTACGTATCCCCAAACAAGACCTGAACATGAGAAAAATGACGTTGTTCACAGGGCCAGTTCTAGACTTTTTGCTTCCGGAGGCAATCCTGTGAGGATGTGCCCCCACCCAATTTGGAATAATGGCACAGCGCCCAACAATTTACTCTGCTTCATTTAATGTACTCACATGACATGCTACAGCTCAACAAAATAGCACACTTGCTGGCTGTGAGTCTGTGACAAAAAAACTGCTCACCCTCAGCCACTCCATTGCTCCTCAATAAGGACAGCAGCGCCATCCCCGCCCTTCTGCTGTGTAAGTCAAATGAGACACTGCTGCTCTCCTGCCTTCCCCTTCTCATTCACTGTCAGACTCCTCACACAGCACAACAAGCTGCTTTCCCCCAATGATGACCTCTTCACCTCACTTGCTCTTCTCTTGCTTCTCCTCCTACTCTGACTGCATGCACACAGTACAGAAATGCTTCCCCTGTAATCTATGCGCCTGATGCAAATGTTTCACCTTGCTTCATGAGAGAACCGGCCCTGATTGTTCAGCTGTGGCAGCAGCATCAAGTGGTGTAGTGGCTTCATGTTGTTTAATGAGGCCTTTTCTCTCAACAAGACATGTGCCAAAATACCCTAGTAACATTAGCCAGATCTTGTAGCTGAAACATTTAAATAGTGACAGCAGAAGTGTTCCCGGGCCTTGCCCCCCTCAAGTTCTGGGCAACAGTAATAGTAACGTCAAACAACCATGACAGCGGAAGTAGTTTAAAAAGTGCCAGCAACAGTGTTCGCAGGCCTTGTGCCCCCTCAAGACCTGGGCAACAAAAATAGTAATGTCATAAAGCTGTGGCAGTAGCTTAAAAAATGTCAGGAGCTGTGGTTAATGGTGTATTTAGATAAAAGATATTTAGTGTAAATATATAAAGACATAGAATGGTTAGTGAGAAAGAGGTTCTTGAACACTAGAAATGGATGGAATTGCCAAATATTGTGGATTTTGAGTTTGCATTGTAAAATCCAGTGATGAGTGAATATACTGACATTCTTTTTGTATTCATTTTATGAAAATAATGTAAAATTCAAATTTTGAGAGAAAATGCCATCAAAAAATCAATTTGTAAAAAAGCTTGTCACATTTTTTGTGAATTTTTTGCGGTAAGATAAATGTTTTGTGGTTAACGTGTTATCAGTTTAACACTGTAAATCAGGAAGAGGAATGCTTTCACATTGGACAGACAGTGGCTAAATTATAAAAGATTGTTGTAAAATATAAGCGATTTTAATCAACAAGTAAATTTTCTAAGCAAATCATTCAGTAAAATTTCTCTTTAAAGTGTATTATAAATGGGAAGAGGTGGGGGAGGAACAAGAAGATTTTTATTTACCTGAGGCCTCTTCCAGCCCTCTGTAATCTGTTAACTACCTTGGTGTACTCCTGGTCCACTCCGCTGTGCTGCTGTAACCTCCATTTAAGTCATGCCTGATTCCCGGGCTACTGTACATGCTCTGTCCCAGCCATGAGCAGAATGATTCTGGGTCACTCCTGGGTTGCAGACTTTAATTTTGGCTACTATGGCAGCATAATGGTTCGGACTGTGAGGCCAGGGAGAAGCCACAGGTAAGTAAAAATTCTTTACTCCCATTCATCTCAGGTTTTACTTTACAATGTTAAAATTGTATTTGTTTCCCCCCAAAAAAGGTGATTTGCAATTAAAAAAAATCTGACAACCCTAAATAGGAGCTTTATGTGAAAGGCTATGAAAGGTGGGGACTTCATATCAAGCCACCATTTGACCATCTCTGTCAAAGTGATCAAGTTCACTGACAATACCACCATAGTTGGCCTGATCACCAAAGATGATGAGAAAAAGTACCGCTACGAGGTTGAGAGAGTTTGCCACTGGTGCAGGGAGAATAGCCTGGTCCTCAATACTGCAAAAACTGTGGAGTTGGTTGTAGACTTTAGGAAGAATGCCCCCCCCCCCCCACCCACCCACCTCCAATTTGCATCGATGGCACGGAGGTTAAAATAGTTCCCTGTGCACGACTCTTGGGCACTACCATCTTCAAGGACCTGACTTGGAAGACCAACACCACCTCCACTCAGAGAAAAGCCCAGCAGAGGTTATTCTTCCTCCAGCCAACTGAAAAAAAGTTTGGTATGGCCCAGAAACTCCTGCCGAGTTTCTACTCTGCCACGATTGAATCTGTCCTCTGTTCATTAGTTCCTGGTCTGGTACGCTGGATCCTCAACTAATGACAAGCTTAAACTACAGAGGGTCATCAGATCAGTGGAAAAGATAATTGGGAAACCACTCCCCCTCTGGATCTGCTCTATAATAAGAGACTGCATTCCAGAGCATTGAGGATCGCCAACGACCCCTCCCATCCTGGCTCTCGCTTCTTCAGTCGGCTCCATTCAGGCCAGAGGTTTTGGTCCATCGACACCAGGACCTCAAGGCCTAGAAACAGCTTCTTCCCCTCAGCTGTAATCTCTCTGAACTTTTACACTACCCGATGATGATCATTCCTCCCTTCACACCCTGTTCAAATCTGTGGCAATCTCTACACTGAAGTAGCCCAGGCAGTAATCCTGTCATTTTGTCATTCTATTATTTGATGTTTTTTCTATTGTTACTATATTGAAGTTTTTTACTATTTTACTGTGTTGTATTGTGTATTTTATTGTGTTGTATTGTATGTACTGTATTATTGTAACTGAGCCCTGTGTACGCCAAACCCAATTCCAGGCACGACCCCTGTCGTGCTTTGCGAAATAAAAGATTCTGAATCTGATTACAAGCTTTTGGAAAAAGGAAACAACTTAAAGAGGAATTATGGCGAAAAGTGGGAAAAAACAAATACACTGCAAAATGAGAAGTTTAAAAAATAAAAGAAAGATCAAGAAATAATTGATATCCACCATTAATTCAGTTCATATTGTTTGATCCACAATCAGACTGAACGTCATCATCTGTACTACTGGCAAACATGAAAAAAACAGACAGCACCAACTGCCATAATCTATAACCACACCCCTAACAATACAATAGGCTAAAAAGTTGTTTTTTTAAAGGTACATATGCACACAGGGAGTTACTGGTTGGAAACAGCTGTTATTTCTCACAATGCAACAAGGCTCAGGAAACTGTCAAGATCATGGTCCTGACATCACACTGTGGGAGGGGTTTCACCACAATATCAGCCATACAGACCCCCTTAAAGATCTATTTGAGAAAATGTAAGGATTTCTCAGGAGAAGGGGGTATCAGCTACTTATTAGGATGAAGTTTAATCCTTGGTTACAGTTCCTCTCTAATTCACACTACATAGGCACATAGTGTACATAATTTGGAATACTCTAACTTTAATTAAACATTGCCCAGCAGAATTAAATGAATTCCACCTCAAGGATATACACTTTCCGCAGATCATTTGTCTTTTATTTGGGAAGAAAAAAACAGAAAGGCTGCAACATCCTGCCTCAGAAACAGGCTGTCTACATGACTGCAGAGCTACAAGGTTACTATATCTGACTATTTCCAAAGTGAACATAGAAAAGGATAACAAAGATGTTGAGTGTTTTGTCAGTCACTCAGTTTTATGTCTGCTCTCTGCAGCAGTATAAATAAATGGGCCTGTTCCTTTAAACACATGTTACAGATTCCAGATGTAGTCCAGGCGCTCACTGATATGTAGCTGATTATTTCTACAGGGAGGGATTGATCATGTCGGTAGAACTTGATTTTCTCCTGGTCTCTCGGCTAACAAACATAAAAAATGCATGAAAACTTTTCACTGTGAAACCACTTCAAAGGAAATTAAAAACATATATGTAATCTACAAATCTGGAGCCCCACAATACTGTGACTGACTAGAAAACATTTGCCCCAAAATGAACCGAGCTGGTAGCTTTTACAAATAGAGAGGGATAGGCCTGAAAGATGAGCTCTCATATTTCTTCAGAACAAAATCAACACTGTCTAGACCAACTGCTTGAGCCAGCCTATTCCTAAATCCCCTCATAAAATGCAGGAGAACAGCTGCGGGGAATAGAACTATATCACAGCAGTCTTAAAGTTTAATACAGCAATGCATGCCGAACCCTTTCTAATGAAAGAAACATGTTTAACACCGTGTGTGCTGAATGTGCTTGGGCAAATGCTTGCACATTTTGAAATGGAGCTATAAGGTGGTTTTCTGAAATAATCATGGGGTTAATATCTGACACCGGCGTGATCTGGACTTTCTAAAATAATGACAGCATGGCCAAGATTTTTCCATTTCATTTTGAAAATGTACATAACATAGTGTCATTTGGTGCTCTATCCTCTTATGTTATGTTTAGAGCATGCAGATTACATACCTTCTGTGATCTTGCTATGCCAAATCAACATATTAATCAGCAACAGGACAGCATGAGAATCAGTTCAAGTTTAATTCAAATTGAACAGCCTTAGAAAAGGCATCCATGAGTTTAAGTGTAACTCCACATGAAAATAGTAAATGCTATACAACCCATTTTGAAATGTAAAGGGAAACCGAGACATATGGAGGCTGCCATATTTGTTTCCTTTCAACATTATCAGTTGCCTGGCTGTCCCGCTGATCTCATTGGTTGCAGTAGTGTCTGAATCTCGCACCTGAAACTAGCATGCAGATAATCGAGTAAGACTTCAGCTTGTTCAGGGTCTATGGCTAGAAGTATTTGAGACAGATAATCAATAGAGCAGCCAGGCAATCTGCATTTTTTAAAAGTAAATAAATATGCAGCCTTCTTATCCCTCTCACCTGGGGTTTTCTTTAAAGACAACCTGATGCAAAAGGTACAGTATATGGAGGCTGCCATATTTATTTCCTTTTAAACAATACTGCCATAGTTGTCTTGCAGCCCTGCTGATCTCTTTGGCTGCAATAGTATCTGAATCACACACATAAAACAAGCATGTAGCTAATCTTGTCTTAGCATGCTTGTTCAGGGTCTGTGGCTAAAAGTTTTAGAGGCAGAGGATGAGCAGGACAGACAGGCAACTGATTTTGCTTAAAAGGAAATAAATACGGTAGCCTTCATTTCCCTCTCACTTCAGGTTCACTTTAATGGATTTACTATAGCCTTTCTTTTTAAATTTAGAACCTATTATTTTCTTAAATTGCTTTTAACATTTTCACTTCTTTGTATCCATGACAACAGTCCAATGTTTGGTTCAAAGAATCTTCCTGCATGTCTAATTATTTGTATAGAACAAGAAATAACATTTAACATTGCCAGTTTTTATTCTTGGATTTACTGGGGTGTGTATTTGCTACTGTTCTTTGCACTTCTAAAAATGCCCAAATGCCTAATTTCTCTTTATACAAACCTGCCCCTGATCGAGTGATGATAATAATAGAAGACTAACACTTCCTTTTAGGATTTGCTAGGAAGTCTTTGCTTATTAGTTTATGTCATTATATGCACAATAGAACAATGAGTGAATCTGGAATTGCGATCTCTGAAACCATTGCAATGCACAGAGCTAGCATGGAAAGGATTGCTTTTCGTTAAATTAGAGTGTCACTTGTATTAAACTAAGCTTATATTTTTATTCAGCTATACCTTAATAAATATTTGGAATACAGCACGTTGTGAATTATAAAGAAAAGCACTGTAAGCTAGCAGGCAGTGTTGTGACTCATTTTAATGTGCACAGGTGCTCACAAATGTAGAGTATTGCACTGGGTCCCCAGGTCAAATCCCAGCCAGGACACTATCTGCATGGAGTGTGTATATTCTTCCTGTAACTGTGTGGGTTTTCTCTAAGCACTTATTTTTTCTCCGACATTCCAAAAACATCCACATAAGTTAATTAACTTCCCCCTAAATTGTCAATGTCGGACATATGACTATGGTAGGTTTAGATTGTGAGTCCCTCTGAGGGAGAGTTATTGACTATAAACCCTGTAAAAGTGCCGTGGAAGATGTCAGCATTATACTACATAATAATTCAGGTGACAATACCTGAAAAGCAGATTAAACAAAGAGGACAACGACACAATGATCACGATCTCTATTTTCAGAATCAAGCAAACAAAATGCTATAAATTTGGACCAGTTGACTAGTCAAATCCAACACTTAATTTCATTGCCTGATGCTTAGGCTTATCGGAAGTTGTGTCGCTTAAAGAGAAACTCCGACCAAGTATTTAACTTTATCCCATTAAGTAGCTGATACCCCCTTTTACATGAGAAATCTATTCCTTTTCACAAACAGACCATCAGGGGGCGCTGTATGACTGACATTGTGGTGAAACCCTTCCCACAAGAAACTCTGAGGACCGTGGTACTCCTTGTTGCATTGTGGGAAATAGCTGTTTACAGCTGTTTCCAACTGCCAAAAAAGCATGCAGCAGCTACATCACCTGCCAACAGTAAAAATGTCACCATGTAATACATTTCAGAATGTAAATCAGGGATTTAAAAGATTTTACAATGGCCAAACACTGACTAAATCATTATACATAGTTATTGTAAAAATGTTGTTAAATCTAACCTGTCTACTGACTAACAAAAAGTTATTATTTTGTGGTATAGCCATCCAACTATGGCTCCTCCTGTTATTTTTTTTAAGTTAGTAGATTGGCCAGGTGAGAAGGTTGAAATGACAATGTAGTTCTATTTTAGGGCCTGTTCCCTCAGAAATTATGTGCAGCAGTGTGTTGTCTAGACAGTGAACTGTTATATGCATGGCCACACTTCTCATTGAATTCCAGGTCATCAAAGAAAATATTGAAAGAACCACACATTGCACCAAAAAAAAAAAACTTTCTCCAAACATTATAACAAAACCTATGCAGTAGGATGAGATTAGTTTAGTCATGGTCATTTGTATTATATGTCAACAGCTGTCTGCATGAGTAGCCATCTAAGAATCCACCAGATAGTTGAGTAGATGGCCCCCTTGCCCCAGAGAACTGAGCTGGCTGTATTGGTTTACCTTACTCTCTCTCCCACCATAGAACTGCAACTTCCTCCTTTACCTCCAATGCCACAGTGGATTAAAGGCGCACAGAAAGAGAGGTGCCACCTCCTGATGCTTACTGTGTCAATGGCGTCAATTCACCAGAGAGGATTTACTAAGAGAAAAAAGGTAGGTAGTTTATCTCATGAGGTATTTTAACACTCTGGAGTCAATTCACCAGTGTGAGAGGACAGAGAGAAAAGTGTTGGATAGCAGGGGATAATGGAGAGATATGCATGAGGAAAGTGTGAGAAAGCAGAGAGTTAGGTAATAGGTATTAATGATTTACATGGGATACTTTTTCTCTCTGTAAGCTTGAAAGTGAAGCATTGTGGGTAGGAGGCGGAGTTTTACCACTACCTGACCAGAGTATTCCCGCCTTTTACTGCCGGATCATATCATAAATCATATCACGAGTGAGTCTGAACTTCTTCACCACCTCTGTCTCAGTAAAATTATCAAGAACTGTTCTCTCACGAAAAATACGAGGGGCGATTAAACAGACCCTCCTCCTGCGCCTTCGTCTCCTCATAATAGAAGCAAGCTCTAAGGCCTAGTGCACACCAGAGGGTTTGGCTGCGTTTTGCGATCCGCTTGCGGCTGTGGATACGCTTGGGTGATGTATTTCAATGGGCTGGTGCACACCAGAGCGGGAGGCGTTTTGCAGAAACGCATACTCCCGGGCTGCTGCAGATTTTGGTTTGCGGTGGCGTTTCTGCCTCAATGTTAAGTATAGGAAAAACGCAAACCGCTCTGAAAAACAGCACTTCAGAGCGGTTTGCCAGGCGTTTTTTGTTACAGTAGCTGTTCAGTAACAGCTTTACTGTAACAATACATGAAATCTACTACACCAAAAACACTTCACAAAACCGCAAAATGCTAGCTGAAACGCTACAGAAAAATAAGAAATAGCGTTTCAAAATCTGCTAGCATTTTACGGATCTGCTAGCGGTTTTTGGTGTGCACCAGGCCTAACAGAGTAAGCTCAAAAGGCTCCATCTTCCACAGCAGCAGCTGCTGTGTGAAAACCACGATATCTCCAGGTTCATTCAGGGTATAAAGAGATGAAAAAATAACGAATGGCCACACCCCCTTTCTTCCCTGGTGAATTGTGATTTGGAGAAAAACTAACTACTAACTATCACTTATTTATCTCATACTTATCTCACATTTATCTCTTGCATTTCTCTCTGTCGATATTTTCCCCTATCCTTCTGGAGAATTGCTATTTGGAGATATCACAGGAGGTAAATTACCTCCTAAGAGATAAATAGGTTGGTAACCTCTGGTGAATTGACGCCAATGAGTCTGGTGAAGAGGAGGAAGATGTAGTCTCACACGATAAGGTACTTGACGCAAAACCATTTGAAGCTGGTGGCTAGCAGAGCACCAGGCATGGGGTAGAAGGAATGTGCACAGAGATAACACCCTGATAGAGGGAAATGGCTTTTATTAACATTTTCACTTTAGAGCAAACCTTAGTCATCTGCCATTTCTGTGCTGTGTGCAACAGTGCAAGAAATGAAATATGAACACTTCCAAACTGGAAACCATGTGCATGTTTAACCATATGAAGCTCAAACACCCAGCTCAGTGAAGGATCCACCGGTCTGAGAGACAAAGGTCAGAGCAGCTGACTCACTCAGTTTCCTCTTCCTTTGCTCTATGTGCATCTTCCACTTATTTTTTTTCTCCCCTGTCACACAAGTATCCTTTCAACATTCAACACTGTCCGGTTGACCCCATTGTGCCCAAGCATCCATAGTAGCGTGGAACAGCCATCACTGCTCTCATCTAGTGTACACCACCCACCTCCACTCCAACATCAGTACACCATGCTGCCACAAACTAGAATTTGTTATGGCGCCCTGGATGGATTGATGTAAGCTATACCCTTTCAATAAAAATAAGAGTGGGAGTAAAAAATGGAAGGTGCCCACTCTTTACTCTGAACTTGACACTTCTTTTTTACCCACTACGAAGCAATTTGGGGAGCAGCTGAAATGGATGATGACTACTGACGTGGTGAGATCTTTAACCACTTTACCCCCGCCCGTACGAATTTCTCCGTCCCTTATTCCATCCTGTAACCCCCAGGGATGGAGAAATACGTACTTTCCGCGCTCCCGCTCGCTCTAGCGCGCACTCCCGCCGGTAAACACGCCGCCCGCCGCTCGCCCGGAGATCAATGAACGGGAAAATCCATTCCCGTTCGTTGATCTAAGCCCCGCAATGATCCGCTGCTGCTCCGCTGAGCAGCGCGATCATTGTGAAAAAAAAAAAACTCTCAGCCTCCTAGTACTTCCTGCAAGGGTCCGGAAGGACGCTTGCAGGTTGTATTAAACAAAAAGTTACTGTTGCCATCTTGTGGCCAAATAGTAAATTACACCCTAAAGCATTTTTTACATAGAAATAAATTAGTGTTACACAAAAAATTAACTCCTTACCTCCCACACTCCCCAATTTATTTATTTTTTGTAATTAAAAAAAAATAAAAAAAATTTACAATTAAAAAAAATACATAAATAGTTACCTTAGGGACTGAACTTTTTAAATATTTATGTCAAGAGGGTATAACAATGTTACTTTATAAACTATGGGCTTGTAATTAGGGATGGACGCAAAACTGAAAAAAATGCACCTTTATTTCCAATTAAAATATTGGCGCCAAACATTGTGATAGGGACATAAATTAAACGGTTTTATAACCAGGACAAATAGGCAAATACATTTAATGGGTTTTAATTACAGTAGCATGCATTATTTAAAAACTATAAAGGCCGAAAACTGAAAAATAATACATTTTTTCCCACATTTTTTCCTATTTTCCCATTAAAACACATTTAGAATAAAATAATTCTTGGCATAATGTCCCACCTCAAGAAAGCCTAATTGGTGGCGAAAAAAACAAGATATAATTCATTTCATTGCGATAAGTAATGATAAAGTTATAGACGAATGAATGGAAGGAGCGCTGAAAGGTGAAAATTGCTCTGGTGGTCAAGGGGTAAAACCCCTCAGTTGTGAAGTGGTTAAAACTTTCATGCCGAATTTACAATGTTCTGCAATTTCAAGGGTGTGCTGCACAACTCTTTTCTATCTGCTTGTAATATGGTTAAGCTATTGAAATAAGTGGTGGATTGGTCGCTGGTGCTCAGCTACGATGTGGGCAAAATTCCAGCATCAGCAGACAGTTGATGGATTGGGTGTTGGAGGGAACACAATGGAGGCTGAGTATTGGTTATAGTCGTTAGTTAAGGTTAGGTGCTAATTAGGAAGTTTAGAACTAGGGAAGATAGGCTTTAAATATTAGGGATACAAGATTATGGAAATCTGTAAACATTAGTCCCGAAGAAAGGTAGGGCGTCATCTATGTGAAATCTCACACAAGCTGAGATCACCTCCCCTGTGACATCATCAGTAGCAGTTTGTGTTTTGTTTTTGTTTGTTATCTCTTCCACCAGGCTGCCGGATTCTGTCCCAGCAATATGAAAGGAAGGGAGGGGTTCCTCCAATAAATGTAAAATATTTTATATTTGTCATCATGCAGCTGAAAAAAGGCTGCTATTTATTATTATAATTTAGAAAATAGATTTTCTTTCTGAAATCTTGTATTTTTAATTTGGGTCTACTTGAAGTACTTGCAATTGCTTTGCTGATACTTGATGCATATGCCAAATCTACAGCTCAACATCCACACATACGCCTAATTTTGTAGGCAGGCCATTATAGAAGCCTTTGGCCTCTGCACGGAAAGATAACTAAAATCTTCTGCCTCTGTAATTTTTAGACAAACTCTTCTAAGAGCCTACTGCTAGAGATGGCCCGAACCTCCGATTTTAGGTTCGCGAACCGGGTTCGCGAACTTCCGCAAAAGGTTTGGTTCGCGCGAACTTTTGCAAACCTCAATAGACTTCGATAGGGATGCGAACTTTGAAATCTAGAAACATTTATGCTGGCCGCAAAAGTGATGGAAAAGATGTTTCAAGGGGTCTAACACCTGGAGGGGGACATGGCGGAGTGGGATACACGCCAAAAGTCCCGGGGAAAAATCTGGATTTGACGCAAAGCAGTGTTTTAAGGGCAGAAATCACATTGAATGCTAAATTGCAGGCCTAAAGTGCTTTAAAACATCTTGCATGTGTATACATCAATCAGGGAGTGTAATTAGTGTACTGCTTCACACTGACACACCAAACTCACTGTGTAATGCACCGTAAACATCTGTTTGCATAGTGATGGCCGTGCTGGACTGGTGCGCGCCATGGCGAGAGTGCAGGCCGGGGCGATTTTCAAGCCCATATGGTCGGGCTGAGGTAGCTGAATGACAGAACAACAGTGACTGCTGATTAAATTTGGTCTGTCCACAATGAAGCAACAACCTTATTATCTTCTTGTATGTAGGTATGTGCCCCAGTATAGGTAGGTAGGCATAGGTAGGTGTCCCAGTATAGGTAGATAGGCATAGGTAGGTGCCCCAGTAGTTAGCTAGGCATAGGTAGGAGACCCAGTATAGGTAGGTAGGCATAGGTAGGTGTCCCAGTATAGGTAGATAGGCATAGGTAGGTGCCCCAGTAGTTAGCTAGGCATAGGTAGGAGACCCAGTATAGGTAGGTAGGCATAGGTAGGTGCCCTAGTATAGGTAGATAGGCATAGGTAGGTGCCCCAGTAGTTAGCTAGGCATAGGTAGGAGACCCAGTATAGGTAGGTAGGCATAGGTATGTGCACTAGTATAGGTAGGTAGGCATAGGTAGGTGCCCTAGTATAGGTAGGTAGGTAGCTGTCCCCGTATAGGTAAGTAGGTGCCCCAGTAGTTAGGTAGGCATAGGTAGGAGTCCAAGTATAGATAGTTAGGCAGGGCCTGGCTGGCACAGTAATAGCAATTACCAAGGTCCAGCTGCAACAGATAGGGCTGTATAATGCAGTGTCAGTGGGCAACACAAAAAAAAAACACATCAGGAGAACATTAGCTCTCAAAAGAGCTGTTGAGGCGTGCTATTATAGCAATAACAATCAGCCAGGAGCAAGCTAACAAGCCTACAAGAGCCTAACTAATCTTTCCCTATGAGAGTCTGTCAGCAGTTGTCCCTTCACTAATTAATGCAGGCACACGAGTGAGTGTAATAGCCAGCGCTGACTGCCTTTTATAAGGGGGGTAGTGGCTCCAGGAGAGAGTGTAGCCTAATTGGCTACAATGTGCCTGCTGACTGTGATGTAGAGGGTCAAAGTTGACCCTAATGGCACACTATGGGGGCGAACCGAACTTCCGCAAAAGTTCGCCTTCACTGGCGAACGCGAACCACCGAAGGTTCGCCTGGAACCGTTTGCGGGTAAACCGTTTGGGCCATCTCTACCTACTGCCTCTACTCTCTCTCTCTACTCTACTGTTCTTCTGCCTGACTCATTTTTCTTTTAGGGAAGACCCATTCAAGGATCTCTTTATAACAACTTTTTTTTGTACTGCTGATTTTGACACAAAGAGCGAGGGGTTGGAATCAGATTAATGCATTGATAAAATGCATTGTTGTTTCTGGAAGGACCATGAATAACACCGCTCCGGAGACTGTTAGACGGCGAAAACGCCGTCTTCACATGTAGTACAGCGCTGCGATCAGCAGCAGCAGCTGTACTGGGGACAGCCGTGTGACACGGCTGTCCCCCTGGGGGACAAGAGAGCGATCGGCTCTCATAGGCAGAAGCCTATGACAGCCGATCGCTGTGCTTGATTGGCTGGCTGGGGGGGGGGGGGGTGGGGATGGGGGGAAAAAACACATAAATAGTAAAAAATATAAAAAAAATAAGAACATAAATATTTATTTAAAAATAATAAACAGAGAGCTCTGTTGGTGGGGAGAAAAGAAGGGGGGAATCACTCGTGTGCTGTGTTGTGCGGCCCTGCAGCTTGGCCTTAAAGCTGCAGTGACCAATTATGAAAAAAACAGCCTGGTCTTTAGGGGGGTTTACCACTGTGGTCCTCAAGTGGTTAACATTAGCACGTTACTGCACCTCCAGTGCACTAGATAGTGCTGTGGTTCAGTCATTTTTGGTGGGAATCTATAAGTAGACTTGCTTCCTTTTGTGATATGTTCAGTTTGTATTATTTTTATTTTTTACTGTAGCTGCCTTTGAGTTACACTGTAACATTACAATTAACACCACCTACATGATGCCATGGCCACACCCATTTTTTTTGTAGCAACACATATCCTCCATATATCTTTGGTGCCTAGATTTTTCAGGATCTTGAACAATGATGTGGCCACAAAAACCTTAGCAGCGCCCCTGAATATGGTACAGCCAGCTGAATGTTCCCACAACTATCCCACTTCTTAAGCTTGATCATTCCTGAATTAAGTATGTGATATTCTGGTAGAATTTCAATTGAAGATAAACATCTACACCTTACACTATTCAAGGTGCAGCACTATATAAATGCATACAAATATTAACAACAACAATGCATCAAGATTACAAAGCACACCTTGACCAGTACACAAGGTGTTTCAAAAAAAAAAAAAAAAAAAAAGCTGATTTCATTTAAAACAAAATGTTCTCTAAGCAGTTGCAGAGATCTTTTAGGTCGGTGGGATTATGAACAAAGAAAAGCACACTAGTAGCAGGCTGATGATATATTGAGGAAGGAAAAGAAGAAATGGGAATATTTGATTGGCTGTTAGGGCCCTTTTCCACTAGCAGTCGCTAGCATTCACGCTGAACGCTAGCGATTGCTGAGTCGCAAAAGTGCAGGAAACCTCCGGCGATTGCGTTCACGATTTTGCAATGCACTGTACTGCATGGCAAAATCGCGGCAAAGATCGCTCCGCGGCGCGATCGCGTTTGACAAAAAAATGAATCGCGGTAATGGAAATTGCCTACCGCGATTCCCATGTTAATGTGCAAACCGTAGCGATTTAAAAAATCATTAGCGGTTTGTGATTTTGCGATTCAGCATCGCAAATGCCGCTAGTGGAAAAGGGCCCTAATCGTCAATTCTTCTTTTCTTCTTCTTTCAGACACGGATAAACCGAAGCTGCTGTGTAAAATATGCTGAAACAAAAACAAAGTGAGATTACTTGTCTCTCAGTAAGAGTGAACAGTGCCATTTTGTGGACTTATATTCATCATATCACTTCAGAAAACACATTCTGGCATTATGCAGCTAAATGTGTTTCAAGCAGAGAAGGATTTTAAATTCTTTATGTGCTGTTTTCAAAATGTATTGTGAACAGTGTTATTAGAATAAGAAACAATAACCTATTTCCTCATAAAGGGGCCCATAAAGGAGAACCTAATACTTTATGAGGCATTTTACTAGTAAATGGGTGCTTTTCTGTAGAATGTCAGTCAGGCTAAAGAGTGAAATATGCGAGCATAGCACTGCTCCTGTGATCTCAGTGAATACAGGGACTGCTCCAACAGATGCTTGGGTCAGGAAGGGAGTGTGATTGCTCTGTTGTGTTCTCGCTGCTATCTGTAGACTTAAAGGAGGTTGTGCAAACTGATGTGTCTCTCTTTTAGGAGTAAATTATTTCAGGTAGAGTTTGTGTTAAGCTAAATACTCACCTCACGACAAAGAAAGATGGATCCAGAGACGTCTCCCTGACAACAAGCACTTCCCGATCCACACATCGGGGGTCAAAAGACTTCAAGTGATCGCGGTACTTTGCACAGGAGTCGTCAGGGATCCTAAAGATCTGCTGTGACGGTCATTTTTGCCGAGTGATGCTAAACAACATTCGTGTGATCATGTGGCTGTACCCACATCGCGAGATTGCGGAAACAACCGCTTGTTGCTCAAAATATTGCGGGTCGTCGGGAAAATCATTGGAAAAATCCTGATGGTGGGTATGGGCTTTTACCCCAATGTCTAATAAGTTTAACCTTTAGTTGAGAAGTCAATTATACTATAGATAAAGACAGGTTGTAAGACAGCACTTTCTGTTAAAAAATGTACACAATAGGGGCGGAGTTTGCTATGCCCATGTGAGGAAGCTTCCTAGGAGAGCTCCTGCTCCCGCTCACCTTTTTAACACATAAAGACAGGTTTTCAACCAGATACCAGACTCCAAAGTATGCCCGGGAAGTCCAAGAAGGGGCAGACTAAAGATACCCCTCAACGCAGGAACTCTCCACAACAGCCTTCAGTGGCACAGCTCTTCAAAAGGAACGAGGCCACACAAACTCCAGCTAAGATGGCTGCCGCAGCCTCTCCCCAGGCAGAATCCTCAAAGACGGACACAGAGTCTGTAACACACAGAGCCCTGAATGAAATTAGAGACTATCTACACAGTCTGCCCACCAAAGAAGATCTCGCTGAGCTTGCAGAACGTATCTCAGCTGCTACACGTGCAGACATACAGGGACTCCAGGACGAGCTGATCAACCATGACGGGAGAATCACTGCGCTGGAAGCACAGGCAGTAGCCATGCAGAAAGAGATTAAGGGCCATATCCTATTCAAGGTGATAAGTAGCTTGCAGATGCGAGCTACTTATCACCTTGCCATCGCGCGAGGATTACCGGCAAATCCTATTGCCCATATCCTTTGCGCGATGGCCGATCGTTAGAGAGCATTACTCAGGCGAAAGCCTGAGCGATGCTCCCTTTTACCGAGCGATGGGGAGTGAGGTTTACGCTGTGGTGCTGTCCATCAGCACCACGGCCTCACTCCCCACACATGCGCACTCGCCCGCCGAACATCGCCGACATCTTCCGCCGCAGCATCTGGGGGTCTCCTTTAATAAGGAGACCCCCAGAGCTCCCCGTCGGGTCGCCGCACAGTTTAGAAGCCCCCGCGCAGCTCCGCCGGGCTCCCCTGTCATACGTACCGCCGCCGATCACCCGCCGCCTCTCGCCGCAAAGCATCTTTGAATCTGCAGCCGGGCTCCCCATTTGTCCGCTGTCTGAGCCATTTTATTGGTTCAGACAGCAGACCAATGGGGAGCCCGGCTGCAGATTCAAAGATGCTTTGCCCGGGCTCCTTCTATGCGCACAGTAATTACAGTGTTAGATACACTGTAATTACGTGACGGATTTTGCGGCGAGAGGCGGCGGGTGATCGGCGGCGGTACGTATGACAGGGGAGCCCGGCAGAGCTGCGCGGGGGCTTCTAAACTGTGCAGCGACCCGACGGGGAGCTCTGGGGGTCTCCTTATTAAAGGAGACCCCCAGATGCTGCGGCGACGACGTGCGTTAGCTAGTTTAGACCTGCTTTTTGCAGGTCTAAGCTAACGCTCATGTCTGCCGGGAAGCATCGCTTCCCGGAGACATGATAAGGGTAATTGGATTCTGTGTTAAGAACTCGCTGGGCGATTATATCGCCCAAGCGAGTTCTTTTCCGCCTGGGGGGGTCTAAAGTTTAATTAGATTAGGCGATGCCCCCATCGCCTAAGTTAAGAACTCGCCAGTGCTTAGCGCTGGCGAGTTCAGCAATAGAATATGGCCCTAAGGCTCTAACGGCCTCCAGAGACCAACAGACCACGACTAATTCACTGCTCAGAGCTGGCTTAGAAGACCTACAGAATAGAAGCCGCAGATGTAACATCAGAGTGAGAGGCCTTCCGGAAGAAATACTACCACAACAACTGGAGAAGACCCTCGCAGCCATCTTCAATGAGCTGCTAAAACAAACAGAGGGGTCGGAGATGAAGTTCGATCGAGTGCACCGAGCCCTCCGCGCCAAACCACAAATAAACGAGCCCCCCCGGGATGTGATATGCCGTTTACATCATTACAGCACAAAGGAGGCAATAATGATCGCAGCTCGGAATGCGGTTAGCATTGAGCACAATGGAAGCCGTTTACAGCTATACCAGGACTTGGCCCCAAGCACGCTTGCACAAAGAAGAGTGCTGCAGCCACTGCTTAAAGTACTACAGGAGGAAGGCATCACATATAAATGGGGATTTCCATTTCAACTGTTTATCCTAAAAGACGATCAATCCTTTACTCTACGTACACCGGCGGATCTGCCTGATCTATTCAAAACGCTAGATATACCTCAGGTCAAACTACCGGAGTGGCAACCTGAAAAGCTCCTGGTGGGACTCCCACAACGCTCAAAGCGGCAGAGGAATGGGGACCGTCGCGGTCAAGCAGATTAATGTCGCAGTTGGGATTGGAGCTGATTCAAACTTCCCTGCAGGGTCATGTGGATTCTATTAGTCGAAGATGTTCCCTTGAGACAGCTCCCACTCTCTTTCTATTTGGTTGGAATAGCCCATCACTTCGGTTCCCATGTGAGCCTTACAGGTACTGTGACGGGGATTAACACCGGGATGTGGACTGGGGTACTTCTTTGCTTGGGTGGGGGTATCTGGGCAGATGGAGGTTTACCCTTATGATCTATACACTACGTTATTATCTCGGAGGGGAGCAATCTCCTTCATTTCTATCTGGGACTACTGTACTGAACTGCAACTTTATATTGCAGCCTAGGACACACAAGCCCATATGTACTTTGCTGTAGACCTATCCTATAGCTCTTTAGCTTAATAAGAAAAGCAAGTCCAAAGTATATGTTCACTAAACACATACTACGCGATCTAACATATCATTATACACGGAGATACTATATGTGTTACAACTATACGGTTTGATTATGTGTTTTATATATGATGGTCTTTAAGATAACTGCTTTCAAATGTCTTAATATGCATCTGGCTGCCCACGTTTCCGGGGCTCACCACGGAGCGCATAACGCGGCTATTTGCGGCGCTGCGTGGCGAGCCCCTCGAGATGAGAGGGGTTGCTCTGGGAATACTCTGCAATCCAGCTACTTTTTCTTATGTGCAAGGGAATTATAGAAATCATTGCAATATTGGCTTGCCTGTCTGTCCGCTGATGCAGTTCGGCCTCCCGCCTTGCGCCGGAGCCCACTGGCATAGCTGAAGGCACTTTAAAAATACGGAGCATGGTAAGGTGACTTAGCTAGAGCTGCGCAGCACAGTCCTTGAGTGTAGTTTGATGAGAGACACTCGAGACTTAGGGTGCCTCCTGTTCCCACATATCATCCGCACATCCAATATGACCTATACTTTCTCATGCGAGAAGTTATACCCAGTACCATACCTAATAAATCTAACAGAGGAGAGGGGTGGCGACAGACAGGGACTTATCCAACTTTTTCTCTTGTAGGACACAGCACACTGACCACATAGTAATATACCTGTCTTATTAAACTAAACTCTTCCTAAGGTGAGTGGGAGCGGAGAAGTGGGCCTCGCATTACCAGGGTTGGCTTCTCCTTTCCCACATAGGACAGTCCTGATTTTCAGGACAATAGTGTTGGCGAAAGCCTCAGCCTTAGTCTCCTTCACGTTGAAGTTGACGCAAGGGTTTATTATTAAACTTACTTTCTGTTCACCGATGTTTGGGGATGGGTTACTGGGTTTTCCTCTAGATGTGACATTGAGACGCTATATACATAGAAGATTGTTGCTATGACGCACATGAAGGTGTTGACCATCAACTCCAAAGGGCTCAATATCCCTGAAAAAAGGCGAATGCTCCTGACTGATATGCGGAAACAGAAAGCACATATAATAATGATCCAGGAAACTCATTTTAAAGAAGGTGCACACCCAAAGCTCAGCAATAAGCATTTCCCCATATCATACTTTAGCTCCTCTCCTGGTTCGAAAACCAAAGGTGCTGCAATTCTCATTAGTGAGATGCTTCCATTCACTGAAATAGCAACTAAGGCAGACGATCGGGGTAGATTTGTTCTGGTGAAATGTATTATCAAAGATCAGAAATACACGATTGGCTCTGTTTATGCTCCCAATATTGATCAGGACAAGTTTATTCTCAAATTTCTTACTGAACTGGATGCCTTAGGGAGGGAAGCATCATAATAGGGGGGGACCTGAATGTCGCTCTCAACCCGCAATTGGATGCCTCTCATGGTCGCTCCTCAGTAGCTTATGCAAACTTAACAGGATCAAGAGGGCCCTCCATGAGAGACAACTTGTGGATGCTTGGAGGGTGACACATCCCACTACAAAAGATTTCTCCTACTACTCGACGGTGCACAATATCTACTCTAGATTGGACTACATTTTAATATCGCATAACCTACTTTCTGAACAGGTGGCTGCAGATATAGGTATTATCTCTTACTCAGACCATGCACCAGTATGCGTAACGCTCAACTATAAATCCAAAAGAGAAAAACCATTCACATGGAGAATGAATATCTCGCTGATGGATGAGCTAGGAGCAAAGGATGCCATACTAGAGCAGATACAAGAATATTTCTCACTTAATGATAAAGGGGATGTGTCGCCTTCCATTATATGGGAGACGCATAAATGTGTGTTAAGGGGCTTCCTGATTAAAATGGGCACGAGACGCAAGAAAGAGAGAGAGGGGAGGATCAGACAGCTACTGGGGGAGAAACGAGAACTGGAGAGAAAACATAAAGATTTTCCTTCTGCGGAGGCCATGACACCCTTACAGAAGGCCAGAATGGCGCTTAACACAATATTACAGGATAGTGCGAAACACGCAGCTAGGAGATGCCAACACGCATTTTACATGCATGGTAACAAATCGGGTAGATTGCTGGCCAAAGCCCTTAGACAGCAGCAACAAAGAACATATATAGCCCAAGTAATTGATCGTAAGGGGGTGAAACACATCAGAAGTGAGTCCATTGCACACACTTTTCGTGAGTTCTACCACAAACTCTACAATTTAAAACAGTCCAGTAGTGAAAATCTCAAGGAACCCTCTATAGAGGAGATGGATGCTTACTTATCCCGAGCCAAACCAAAACAATTAGACCAGGAAATGAGACAAGCTCTAGAGGAACCTTTTCACAGAGGCCGAAATCTGCAAAGCAATAGCAGGAATCAAGCCGGGAAAGGCTCCGGGGCCGGACGGGTTCCCTGTCGAGTACTATAAAAAATTCAGTGGGGCCTTGATACCCTATCTCTGTAAAACCTTTAATGCCATGGCTACAGGAAATGAGGCAGTTTAATTCACCACACAAACTCTGGAATCACATGTAACAGTTATTGCCAAACCCAATAAGGATCCAGCAGCTTGCGGAAGCTATAGGCCTATCTCGCTGATAAACTTAGACCTAAAAATTTATGCAAAGGTTTTAGCTAACCGACTAGGTGAACATATGAACCACCTGGTACACTGGGATCAGGTGGGCTTTATACCCAACAGGGAGGCAAGAGATAATACCATCAGGGTCCTGGACCTGCTTCAGTTCTCACGATCAAGTAGCAAACCTTGCATGCTGCTTTCCACGGATGCCGAAAAGACTTTCGATCGTGTGGGCTGGAGTTGGATGAGGGCAGTCCTAAAACGATTAAATTTGGGAGACAGAATGTTAAATTGCATAGATTCCCTATACTCCTCCCCTACTGCAAAAATTAAGGTCAATGGAATCCTGTCAGACTCCCTGCAGATAGCTAATGGTACTCGACAGGGATGCCCACTCTCGCCACTAATTTTTGCGCTAGCACTGGAGCCTTTCCTGTGTACTATTAGGAAGAATGATTCGATATCCGGTTTAACTGTTGGCCACACTAAACATAAGGTAGCTGCATACGCAGATGACCTGCTCTTCTTTCTCACGCAACCTATAACCTCCCTACCAAACTTGCTTGCGGATTTCGAACGGTTCAGTAAACTGTCCTTTTTTAAAATAAATTTGGACAAATGCGAGGCATATAATGTGAACTTGCCTGATGAACAAGTTAACACTATCCAGCAAAACTTCCCCTTTAAATGGAACCCTTCCTCCATTCGATACCTGGGGACTAATATCTCAAGATCTTTGAAAGAGACCTTTGAATTAAATTTCCCAGAAATCCTAGCGACAATAACAGCTGACTTACGAAAGTGGGACATGCCCCAACTTTCCTGGTTAGGAAGAATCGCCGTAGTGAAGATGAATGCGATGCCCAGGATCTTGTATCTATTCCAGACGCTCCCTATTGAGATTCCTCTCTCTTTCTTGAATAAGGTCCAAATGATCTTCAATAAATATATCTGGAGAGGAAAACCTCCACGCCTCAAACGAGAGATTTTATACTGCCCCAAACAAGAAGGGGGTCTTGCTCTGCCTAATGTTAGAAGATACTACTATGCTTCTGTGCTTACTAGAATAGTAGATTGGAACAGACATTTCACATATAAACAATGGGTTACACTAGAACAGGATCTCTCGTATTACTCCCTCACAGACCTTACTTGGATCTCACAGAAACCAGAGGTTAGACTACAACTTCCTCCACTATGTCATACGACCCTTCACGTCTTTCAGAGAGCAAATTCTTCTCTTTCACTAGCTCCTGTCCCATCTCCTTTACTCCCGCTCTCAAATAATCCCTTTATAGGTGTAGATGGATTGGACCGTACTAGACACAGATTTATAGACCCTAGGAAGTTGAGATTTGTAGACTTATGCATGGGAGGACACTGGGTGACATTGAGGGACATTAAACAAAAACCATCATGTGCAAACACTAAATGGTGGGAATACCTACAATATAGACATTATCTGGCAACACGAGGCTTCTCTCCACAGATGCTTAGGCAAAGAACAGACTTCGAAAATCTATGTATATCACTAGGACCGACTAAAAAATCTATCTCAACAATCTATGAGATTTTGGCTTTATTGGCAATCCCGTCTCTCCCGTTCTTTCATATGTGGGAAGCTGAGCTCGGTAGAGCCTTCTCATCTCCTCAAAAAATGAGAATTTGCATCTTTGCACATAAGTCCTCAAGAGCAGCCAGAATGCAGGAAATTAATTATAAAATACTCACTCAATGGTATTACACACCCAATAAGCTGCATAAAATCTTCCCTGATATAGAGGATAAATGCTGGAGATGTGGAGAGAGACCAGGCACCTTATTTCACATCCTATGGTCATGCGATAGATTGGCAGATTTTTGGAAGAGGATTGAGAGATTAGTTAAAGCTGTGACAGACAGAAATTCCCCATTTGTCCCGGAGTTCTACCTACTCCATTTAAATGATTGGTCAATGAAACAATACAAGAGATCAGTAGTACGCCATATACTTACTGCCGCTAAGAGAATTCTGATCAGACATTGGAAACAGGCTGATCCCCCAGAAGCTGAGGAGCTGGTGAAGGAAATAGACGAAATTCAATTCATGGAAGATCTTTCCCATACTGCATTAAACTGCACAGAGGCATATAGCAAAACCTGGTCCTTTTGGACATATTTCAGGCACTCTGAGGATTTTGAGGGGGTTCTACATGGCTCTGAATAAAAAATTTGGCACATCACGGTTTTCAGATGGGGAAAGACATTGGAGTTGAAAGGGTCTATACTTACCTTTTTGTATTTTCACACTTTAAAATACATTAGTAAATCGATCATACTGCTAATTTTGTCACACCTGGAGGAAAGGGGGGTGGGTTGTGGGTAAGGGAGTTAATAGGAAAATAATTGACATATGTCTGCTTACAATACTGTTAGTACATATTTTAGTTCTGCTGAACAATGTTAGTTGCTGGTTAGGCAATATTCAGATATGACTTAATGTATAGTCTGTATAGGATGACCAGTTTCAAATACCATCATTCAGTATAGTCCTATTTTTGACACCTA